>NW_009702914.1:0-60222 GCF_000703405.1 Apaloderma vittatum | reverse complement strand
CTACAGTTTATTTCTGATACATATATGTATAATACTACTATTTCTAGCCTTTTCTGAAGGAAGGTAGTCAAGCTGAACATTCCTAGGACATAAGTCCTCAAAGCATTCTTCTGAGTAGCCCATAACCAGAATCTGTACTCAAGAACTGAACTGTGCTGTCACGTTGTTCCACAGAAGTTATGTTCTTTCCACATCACAAATGGATCAGGTGACTCAGAGGCACTCATTCTCTCATTGCTATTACTGTGGAAGTGCTTGAAGTATCCATAATGTCCAGTCCCACTTCTATGGCAGATTAATGACCATTTTCCTATCTTGTACAAAATTAATATTCCTAGCACTAAAATTTGTGAATTTTGTTTTAGTAAGATCAAAATACACTACACTGTGTTTCTTCTATGACCTTTTACTCTTTTGAAGACTGTTCTTTCACTTTTCATCATCACATACATCTAAGAACCATTTTCTAGACGTAATTGTGATTAAGACTTTTTCTAATACTAGAAATACAATTACTCCTCAAACTACTGTTGGACAGCTACTGTTTTCCAAAGAAGTGGTGACTAATAGGTATTTAAAAACATAAAAATAAAATTATTATTAATATCTATTTAATTTCTCAGTAATTTTTCCATATTTAAATAGAAAATTTATCTGAACATCAACCATTAAAGCTTATGATATGAAATTTTCATTGATCATTTTAAAAGTATGAAAAAATAAAACTGCCTTAGATGAACAATTCTCAGCTGAATTCCAGATTTTATACTATTTTTTCTTCCACTCTTCCTCCTCTAACTTCACTTAGGTTCTTTTGTATTTTTAAAACATATAAAATGTGAATACAGTGTTAGTCCTTCATAATTTTGATTTTTGTTTATTTTTTACTACTTATCATAGTTCATCCTAAAAATGTTTGATTTCTATAATCATATTAACCATTCAGTTGGAATACATTGTTATTTTGTGTAAAACATTTTATAAGGACCATGCTCTGTTGTCAAAGGTTTAAATGTGTTCATAGTTCTGTTATTTCATCTTTACTGACCAAATAATGAATTTTCATTAAAAGAATTTTACTAAATATCAATGTTCTAGAGGTATTGACAGCATCATTTTTTTAGCTCATCATTTTAAGAAATAAAAGTTTCAATTTCTGTTTTAGTTACTGCCTCAGACCATTACTTTGACGACATCTATTCTAGAAGTCTGGCGAAAGTCAGTACTATTGAAGAACAAAATTAATCACAAAAATACTATTTAGGAAATGTTATCACATTCTAATAAGAAACATCTCATTAACGGTTTAATAAAATTACATGTTTGACTTATTTCAGTAATGTATACAATTTCTTCAGTTCACATATTTTAGAAAGGAATATTTGCAACAGGAGAAAAAAAGAATTTTTCCCTCTGCCTTGATTTATTGCTAAAAGTATTTACCAGTGTTGATGGACAACTAGATCCAATGATCAGATCAAAGTATAACCAAGAGTAAGAGCCAGTGGGTCAGAATAAGATATGGAGAACCAAGAAAGTTTCCTTAGTAAATTGCAAGCAACGGAAATTATCTTGCTGTTATTTTTGCAATTATTTAGCTTACGTTGTCACACACAAGCAGGTTTATTAGTGAAAAGGTTCTGTGAGGTGATAAGGGATAAGTTTTATAAGGAATATCCTGTTTCCACACTCATGCATTTTCCCTCCTGCTTGCTACATATAATAGACAAGATAAGAAGTTTTAATAGTGGATGGATTGTAAGCCATTGAAGGTGAATTACAACATACAAGAAAATACATGTTGTGGTTTTTTATTATAATAGGACAGAGTAACAAACATATTAAATATACCGGATGAGATCTATGGTTTGCATAAATCAGTTCCTGCTGTGACCTTTTGGCAGAGTACCACCTTAAATCCTAGCTTGTTAGCTGAGTTGGACATTTAAAAGATAAAGAAAGTACGAAATAGGGTAAAAAGGAACCCCAAGGGATTAGTTCTTCAGCTTTCAAGTTTAATCCAGATGGAGAATAAAGCTGCAGATTTTGTCCCAACAATGATGAATTACAAAGCAGGACTGTTTCTCATGTCAAAGTTGCAAGAAGGCTAAATGGATAATGATGGCAGATAATGGATGCAGTGCATGTGCAGATTTATGTGAATGTAAATTTAATTTCATGCACAATTGAGAGATGAATTTTTTCTAAACTATATCCCTCATCTGTCAAACAAGACAGTCTTTAAGAAGTCACCTTTATAGATTTGAAATACGGTATTAAGAGCAGTGGGTAGGAATCCTCTCTGTAACATTCTTGACTCTAGTATTCACAAAAACAATTGTGCCTTTTCAGGGTTATGTGCAATGAAATCATGGGTTAACATAGAAATCATAAGCTATAAATGTTTCCTTTCCTATTTGTTTCTCTAAATGTTTTTTTTTTTCTTTTTTAACCTTGGAAAAACATTTAGATTCCCAACTGGAATAATATAGCATAATAAAATAGAGGAGAAAAAGAGAGATCTTTTCTGGCGAAGAATCAGAATAAAGCAATTACATCTTAATGTTTAGACCCTAAATAATTAAATCAAAGCCCCAAGCAGAAATTCATTAGTCCAAGGCAAAAAGTGTATTTCATTGAATAGCTGCAGCAGTGTCAAAAGAAAAAAGTAATCAATTGCCAAATGATGCTGAAAATCTATATCAAGTCAGTTATGATTTGAAGAATTCTGAAAGAACACTTTGTACCTGGGCTCTTAAGGGTTAAAATTTTTTACAAAATTATTAAAGTCTTGTGGCTATGGAAACTTTTTATATATGCTATATAATCCTCTCAAATTTTCCCAGGGGATTTCTGACATTTATGGCTTAGGAAAGCAGAATCTCCAACATTTTCCTTTAGAGGTAGAAGAATTAAAGTAGTTTCTTTTTTCTTTTTTTTTTTTCTGTTCAATAACAGTTTGTCCTACATAACAGAAAGTGGGTAGTATTATTTATTTATTTCTAAAGAAGTAAAACCAGTGAAAAATGAAACTATTTAGGAAGCTCAAAACTCCAGAATCTTACTAGGGAAAGGAGTAAAATAACGGGTTGATTAAGTTTTGCTTTGCTTTACTTTAAAAGCACATCTTTTTTGCATATTGCAACAGATCTGTTCAGGCACAGAAAGTAATGAAAGGTATGAAAGAGTCCTAGATGACACATGAAGGTAATAATTTCATCCTGCTCCTTCAGTCAAGTGAGCCTGTGTTACTCCTTAAAATTGCCTTGTGCATTCACTCCAACCTGCCATCATTATTTCCTTCTATCTGGATGATGTTTCAGACAGATAGCCCCCTTTAAACCTGGGCCTCAGCTAATCGTGGAAGAAATCAAGCAGCTGCATACTCACTGTCAACTGAAATAGAGCCATAGAGTCAAGTGTCATTAGTGAACATCTGACACTAAAAGACACACTATTTTAGTATCTCTGCTAGTCAACATATAGACACATCAGAGTCTTTCTCCCTTCGTACAATACTGTCATTGCTGCTCTTCTCCAAGAGATTTGTCTATATTCTGCACTCTGAACATTGCCTTTCTCACAGAAGTACCAAATGTCCAAATATCCTCTGGGTTATTATCAATTTGCTTTTCTTTACTGAGAGCACAATATTATTCCTCCCTATAAGAGTATGCTTCTTCTTTATGCCTTTAGACCTTCTGCTTTTTGTGGGGGAGGGACAGAGAAGGGAGAGAAGATTATTTTTTTCTGATTGCTTTTTCTTTAATTTAGATGATTCTCTTGATCACTAGACACCAGGTTTGTCACTTTGAATATCAGTCAAAGCATCATACTGCTAGGCACCCCACTTATTTAAGTTCCAATCTTTTTCAGGTTTCCATAGTAACTGCTGCTTAGTACAGACCATTGTAAACTGATTAAATACAGCCACTGTAGCTCTGAAAACCTCACACATCTGAATATTATCTTATCTTTTTAGAATGTATATTATGGTCAGATATGTCAACTCCAAAACGTAAAGTTTTATACTTGTATATACATTAGTATATAGAATTATAGATCTATGTTAATATAATACTACATATATGTAAACATATTAAGAGTATGCAGAATATTGTGTGATATTTATGCTATATATTAAAAATAAGAATAAAAAATAAAGAACAAAGTACACAGAAATATTTATCGTGAAGACCCATCCACTACACCAGTGCTGACACAAGTTCAAGAGAAGTTGAATCATTTTCTCCCAGAAATGTAGGGGTTCATAGGCAGTGCTGTCAGCTGTCACTGACTGCTGCTGTTCATAATACTTTCAGACAAAAGAGTCTCAGCTATCTAATATACCCACATGTAACTCTAAGGCAACTGTGAGCTTTAGCCAATTGATATATGACATAAATAAAATAAAGTAGTGAATGTCAGTCCAATTATTTGTGCTAATGCCAGGAAACATGTTGATTGCCTTAAAACATAGGTGTTGTAAAACTGGCAAAGAGACCAAATTGCTCTCTTGGCCTAGTCAAAGGTGGGACATAAAACAGAAGACATCATTAAACCAGTGCATAAACCCTTAATGCACTCACTCATGCAATATTTTGTATTGTTCAGTTCTCACTCTGTAGGATGAGAAATTAAATATGGGTACTAAGAATGGTCAGACATGTCAAGAAAGATGGTGCAGAACTAGAAATACTCAGCCTAGCCTGGAAAAATGTAAGCGAGGGCAAATATGTCCAGTGAAATTAGTGTGTAGTAAGTTTAAAATCAAGTAACAAATTCTCCCCCTCTGCCTCATTTAACTGTGAACTACACTGTCACAGAAACCTAAGGAAATGCATGCTATACACATATTCAAGGGGAGATAACTAAATTCATGCAGGACAGCTCCGCGAGCCACTGATCATAGAATCATTTAGGTTGATCATCGAGTCCAGCTGTTAACCTAGCAATACCACATCCACCACTAAACCATGTTCCTAAGTGCCACATTTACATATCTTCTAAATATCTCCAGAGATGGAGACTCAAGCCACTTCCCTGAGCAGCCCATTCCAATGCTTGTCAACCCTTTCTGTAAAGAAATTTGTCCTAATATTCAATCTAAACCTCCCCTGGCGCAACTTGAGCCCATTTCCTCTTGTTACTTTGGAGAAGAGACTGACCTCACCTCACTACAATCTCCTTTCAGGTAGTTGTACAGGGTAATAAGATCTCCCGTCAGCCTTCTTTTCTACAGGCTACATAAGCCCAGTTCCCTCAGCCACTTCTTGTAAGACTTATTACTGGGACCCTTCTTCAGCTTTGTTGCCCTTCTTTGGACACACTCCAGCCCTTCAATGTCTTTCTTGTCATTAGGGGCCCAAAACTGAATAGAGGAATTGAGATGCAGCCTCATCAGTGCCAAGTACAGGGGGACAATCCCTTCTCTACTCCTGCTGACCACACTGATACAGGCCAGGATGCTCTGGGCCTTCTTGGCCTCCTGGGCACACTGTTTGCTCATGTTCAGCCAGCTGTCGACCAAAACCCCCAGGTCCTTTTTCACCAGGCACTTTTCCAGCCACTCCTCCTGAAGCCTGTAGCACTACCTGGGGTTGTGGTGACCTGAGTACAGGATCTGGCACTTGAACTTGTTGAATCTCGTACAATTGGCCTCCAGATTCTGTCCAGATCCCTCTACAGAACCTACATTCAAGCAGATCAGTACTCCCACCCAACTTGATGTTTTCTGCAAATTTGCTGAGGTTGCACTTGATCCCCCCATCTAGATAACTAATAAAGATATTAAACAGAACTGGCCCCAGTACTGAGCTTTGGGAAATATTACTTGAGATCAGACTGGATTTAACACCATTCACCACCACGCTTTGCGTCCAGCCATCCAGATAACTTTTAATCCAGCATTGAGTACACCTGTCCAGGCAATAAGCAGTCAGTTTCTCCAGGAGAATGATGTGGGAAATAGCGTCAAAGGCTTTACTAAAGTCTAGGTAAAAAACATCCATAAAAAACATCATGGTCAAGATGCAACCTCTGGTTTTCCGGAAACCACAGAAGAAGATATATTGTTTGTACTCTTTATTTGTAATCTATTTTTATATTCTTTTTTATATTTTTATTATTTGACTGGCTGCAATCAACTTTCAGCATGTGTCCTCCTTGGAGTCGCGGTTTACTTCAGGCATGTCTTCTGTTCCCATGGTCTCCCTCTCTTCTGACCTGGGGTCCTCCATGTGCTGCATCCTAAATGTCTTTGCCACCTTTGATCTCCTTGGTCCACAGCCACCATGGGGCTCCAGGGAACGCTCTTCTCAGGTGCCCTTGTTCCCCTCCTTCCTTACTGACCATGTGTTTGCTCTTCTCTCACCTGTCCCTCCTCTCCAAAACAAAAACCAGAGTTTGTAACATGAAAGACAGGGAAAAGGGAGCTCCCCCAACAGGCTTCCCCTCTTGAATATGTTGATTCACAGAGGCACTGATTAGATTGAGCCAGGACTGGATCTGGTCAGTTTCTTGGGCTGAGGATGACTCTGGAAGTTTCTCTGAAGGAGTCACCCCCATAGTCCCCAGTTATCAAAATCTCATCACAAATAATGAAAAATTTAATTAAAATTTCAGTAGCATTCTTTGTTCTACCAGAAAAAAAATTATACTGAAGTCTTAATCATCTAAAACCTTTCATTTGCCCTTTTTTTTATTGAAGGCAACTGCTAGGCTGTTTGGAAAGTATTTTAAACAAAATCCAAACTAGGAAAAAAGGCAAAAAGCCTGAGGCCAAAGAATGTCCTCTTTCATTCATTAAGTTCATTAAAAAAAACCCAAAAAACCTCTAACAAATAGAATTCAAGATTTCTATATGTAGTCATAAAATGATACATATTATAGGTATCAATCTAAATTTAACATTTTCTTTTTCTGCTGCATTTCTTGACTTTCATCTGTGAAACACAAATTATTTCTATAGGCTATTTTCTACAACTCTTTAAAATTTTGCAGGAAAACAAATTTACCTTTCTGTTAGATCAACTGGTCTTGCAAAATACAAAGAATAGAAACAATGACTCAAAATAATATTAAGAACATTGAAAAATATGTTAAAAGAATCATCTGTGTTCTGTATACTTAATTACCTTTCTTCTGCTTAGCTTTTTTTCCTTTGAGCAACTTCAGCCAAAGTCAAATAGGAAAAGCATCAAAAGTAATGTGTCAACATATTAACAATCAGCTAAGTGAATAGAAATTAGATGTTTTGAGGCGTATTTCCATACTATTAAGTGTATTAGTAATGGAAGTTGCCCTAACGTATATTCAGTTTTTTTGTATTTGTTAATAACAGCAAACTATGAAATAGAAAATCACACTTTTGTCAGTCACATTGATCTTTCAGATTGTATAACACATGCAAGGAAGTGAACTGAGATTCCTTAAGCTGGTCAAAAAAGCTGTCAGTGAACGTGTAATGTCATAAATGACTTAATAGATCACATTTCTCATTTTTGTCTTCTGTGGGAAATCATTGAGTCAGAATTCAAGTCATTTCACTCCTGAAAGAAAACGATTTTATTTACAGCACTAAAGTGAGTCAATTAATAGCTACACCATTTAGAAGAGGTTCGTGGTACAATCAGAACCGATTAGTCCATTCCACAAGCAGGATAATCAGATTACGAATGTACTGAGCTTACTTAAGCGTTAATCACTGCATACTTTTTCTTCCATTTAGAATGAACAGCAAAATCTTGCCTGCATCATTCATTTTTTAGACAGTTAACTATATTTCAAAAACTATGACCAGTTACAATTAATCATAACTGTTTCATTGCATTTATAATTGCAATGGCAGGAGGTCAAGGATCCCATTAGAAAATTGAAAAATGAGCACATCTGAGTATCTTTTCATACCATGTTGAAACACTTTCTGAGTAAAGGTTTGAAGGAGAACTAAAGGGAAGAAGAGCAGAAGAATTAAGAATTCATTAAAAAAAAAGGAAGAAAATTATTTTTCTATTTTTAAAATCTATAGGAATTACCAAATTCCAAGACATGTTAATGAGATTTGGTGTTACTGTAACTAACAAAGGACTCCAAATATAAACCTTAGTAAAATCTTGCCAGTTCTTTGATTTTAGAATATGTACTTTGCAGTAAGGAATCAAACTAGGCTTGGTATATTAAGCTTCTAAGCAGTTCTAGTTTTTTGAGTTAAATTGCTGTTGAACAAGTTAAACCACAGATCTTAAAACCAAGACCCATGTCTTCAAAATCCCACTTCTTACAGCCTGAAAGGACCCAAATTCTGTAGTTCTCTTGTCTTTCACCATTAAGCTTTCCCAGGAACCTGAAATTTTCCTTGTGGTTGTACCAGAAGTGTCTCAAGCTATGATACAATGATATATGGGACATAAGCAGCAGAACAGCCTTCTAGAGACTCATTCACCTTTTTCCAGTTTCTGCATAGCCTATGCTTTATATATGAGAATAAGAATAGTTCCTTAGGATGGTTTCCAGTGTGACTTTGGCATCTTGTTGACACAACTGAGAAAATTTTAAGTTTCATTACAGATGCGAATACATGCCCATGATCAGGCAATTTTGCTGCTGAATTCCTCAAGATTCATCCACAGATTTTATATGCTGAACAACTCAACAGGAGTTCATGACTAAAGCTGGATGGATTGAATCTGACCTTGCCTATCCCAGTGATCAGAGAGGGGACTGGGCTGCATAATGGAATCTGAACCCTATGCCAAAAAAATGGACATGTATTTTGCACAAATATCTATTCACACAAAATTTGTAATCAGGCTGTGGAACAAAAGATTGGACCATCTTGTCCTCATCTTTCAGAAGATTACTGTTGCTACTAAATACTGTCATGTTCAGCCTTATTCTGCTTCGCTGACCAAATCAGTTTTCAGTTTTTTTATACAGAGTAAGAGAAATTCAGTCAAAATCTATATCTTTTCTACAATATGTAATCTACAGATGAAAAAACTTTCATGAAAATAAAACTGTGCTTTTTCAATCCCACCAGAAGGCAGAATTTTCAGCAGTTCTTCTTCATCACAGATAACTTTATCTACTAATTCATTGCTTAAAACTTCAACACTATCTCTGCTTTAAAAAAAAAAAAATGGTCAAAGATAACTTATCTTTACTGCCTACTCAAAGAGTTTTCTTCAATTTGAATCTCAGTGTCTCACAAAATCATATTACATTAAATCAATATTCAAGGGGCAAGATGTACATCTTTGCCTGTGCAGGCTCCCAGCACTGTAAATACAGTTCTGAAGCAGTCAATTTCTCCCATGCAGTTTAGATATTTAATTAAGGTCTTGATTTCCACTATGGGGGGTATGCTACCTAAAAATTAGACTTTGCAGCATTCATCACTGCAACACTTGATTTTGGGATGCATGCAGAAAACACTAAGGATTTGAGCAAATACTTAGTGAAGCATCTGCCTAGAATATCTGGCAATATTTAGTTATACACTAACTCAAAATTTTTACCAGTTGTAGAAAAAGTTGTGCCCCCTTTTACAAGTTGTTTGGTTTGTGGAGTGTGTTTGTTTTTTTTTTTTTCCTGTTCTCATATTTCCTATGAAAATACTCAAATCTTCACAATTTTGGAACACATATCCAAGAAACAAATCCTTGCAAGTATCCATTGCAGCTATTTCTACTTTTTCTTCACACTAGAAGCATTTTTGGAAGTCAAATACATTGGAAAGTAATCTTCATAAAGCTATAAATCTAAGCCTTCTGTACACATTCTGCTAGTTAGCACTTTGCAGAGCTGTTCCCAGTAGTGTAAATCATGATTACTATAGTTTGCTTTTTAGAAGGTATCATAATATATCTCTGTTAATATCATTAAGAATCTCGTCACATTTGGATTCATATAGATTACAAAAGCTTCACATTAAGAAGTTACAAATTAGTAAAATCATGAACCACACTTTTTTTTCCCCCCTCTCTTTAAACACATCTTCAGATTTGTAACCAGATTTGTGAATCCTGCTCTACAGCTAGAAGAAGTGAAATGTGTCTGTGTCATACTTGTCACAGGTGAACCTCAAACTGGGCAATGAAATGCAGGGCAGCATTAACATGGGGGGAAAGTGCAAGATAAAGGGAAGATGACAACAGAACAATGACAAAATGATAGCAGAAGTGAAGGAGCAAAGTGGTGCTGGAATTTACAACAGCAGAGTGGAGGATTAAGGCATCACACTGTAGAAATGTAGATGTGATAGTGTCAGGAAGCAGCAAGGACAGGGTGCTTCTCAAAGGAAGGCCAGCTGGGAGCAAGGAATCAGAATGAGGCAGGCAGGAGCAGTGTCCTCACCACTGAAGGATGAAGTTCGACGCCACCTAAGCAAAGATAATATGTCTAGAGACATAGTGAATCAGACACAGATTGTATGTCAATAGATTATACACCAGTAATAACCAGGTGAGTCCATAGTCATAAGGTAGGTCTGACATCAAGGTGAGAAATCAAATTGGCGAGTCAAAATTACAAAATCAGCAATGCATATGGCTAGGTATAGGAATTCATAGGCTATAGTTCAGAGAAAGGGTAAGGGTGGGAACCTGAGCTTAACAGCACTTCCCAAGGAAGGTGAGGTGCTGACCTTGAGCACAGAGCAAACTCCCGGGAAGAAAGCAATGAGGTGGCAAAGACTTCCTGCCCTTAGAACTCTGGCAGCCAAAAGTTTCCTGGTTTTGAAGACAAGTAATGGAAGGTGAGATGAGGATCATATGTGACAAGAAGTCCAAGCATAGAAAGGTAATTGTAGGAATAGTGTTATTTCAAATGTGGAAGAGTTGAACTGATAAAGCAGTAATAAAAGCTGAACTCCTTCAGATTGTAAAGACATGAAAAAAGGCAAGCTAATTTGTTTTATTTTTAGATTCTCGAGATCTTGTTTTATCTTTTTTACATAACTGATGTAAGGTGAATTTTAGACAGTTTTCAGTACTATTTTACAAGTTGAGAAAAAATTTAGAAGGCCAAGCTCCATTATAAGTTGGCTACCTACATGCTACGTGAGAAAATCGCTGTAGTAGATTTGCCATGTGTAAATACTCAAGTTAAGCAGAAGAAAGATAATACTGATAATCTTGCATAGATAAGAAGGAAAGAATAACATAAAAGGAGTTCAGGAACACAGTATTGCACACCAATGATACTGGCTGTATCAGACACCACTATTTCAGTTATAAACTGAATTTACAAACAAGTAGAAATTTAAACAATTTTGTATACCTAAATGTCTATATAACCTATTAGCATTCATATCATATGTTCAGGCTTTCTGCAGAGACTGAATTTCACCAAAAAGGTCTGAAAAATCTGAAGATATAAACCAGATCTGTAAATAGTGATGTAGCTCAGAAACTCATGACTTAGCCTTAACCATGTGCTCAGATTGGTAGCCCACATGTTATAAATATACATTACTGAATCTTCCTTTATTTGTATAGGTAATGAACTAACAACATTATTTAAAACCAAGTTCCTTTTCATCTCTTTTGTTTTTCTTTTTTTTCCCCTTATGTTTATTGTAATTTCCCTGTTTCCCTAGTTTTCTAATTCTCTAAGACGGCAAATGTGGTTGTTTCTTGGTTTTTTTTTTTCCTTTGCAAGAGGAAGAATATCTTGTAATGAGTGCAGATGGGAGTTTAAAAAAATTCAGATAGTCATTTAAACAATTACTTTCTACTTAATTTCCCTCTACCTTTTAAAAATCAATCACAAACTGCTGCTTCACTAATTGCTTTTAAAACATATATAGGTATTGATTTTAAAATTAAATGAGGGCCTAAGTCTCCTACTGACATTATTTACAGTTTAAGGAACTACTCAACATATATAACTGTGTTAGAACCAGAGTCTAAAGAAGTTTCTCTTCAATTTCTTGATCAAAAATTATCCATGTATGACTTTCTCATTTTATTTTGTTGACTAAAAAACTCTTAGAGATAAAACTATCAGGATTTATCAAATGAGATTAGAATGTTCTTATTTATGTTCAGTTTTCATTGCTATTGAATAGACAAAACTTTTTGACTAGCCGGTGAATCTAATTCGTCCTGCTAATGTCACCTTTAAAGTTGTGCATGTAGCGTGTACATAATAACAAAGGCTTTAGGTAATTTAAAAATATACAGGATGTACCATGCTATGGAGAGTCTCACATTGGTTGCTCTTAAAAGGGTGCCTACACTTCAGGTCTAACAGAAGTCAGAATCCAGCGGTCTGGCCAAAATTCTAGTCAGATGATATATGATCTCAGTAATAAAGAAAGGTGGTAGAACACAAATTTCACCAAAGAGTGTTTTTGGCAAAGGCAATCATAATAACTTGTGTTGTTTTTCCTCTTCCACTTTGATGGTGCAAACATCAATTCAGGCAGATCATTGGAAGAAAAAAACCAAACAGTTCTAACCATTCTCTTCAGCTTATGCCAGAACAGACACTTTACCATGGTCTCAGAAACACATGCATTCAGAATCCCCATTAACCCTTCTGAAACAAAATTTGAACTACTCAGTTTTGTGGAAAAAAGACACTCAGCAATCCTTCATGCAGTCTATGAAATCCTTTTTGACCCCAATCTCAGCCATTAAGATCCATTTTCTACCGTTCCACCACAATGGTGGAATACAGTTTAAGAAAATACAGACAGTCATTTAAATAATTAATTTTTACTTTATGTTCCCTTGCCTTTTAATAATCAATCACTCTCCCTTCTTTAGTGGAGAGCAGACATATTATCTTTCAGAAGCTACACTAAATTCAGTTTCACTAAAACAAATGTAAAAGGAAGAAATGATATGACTGAATAGTCACATTCCGATACAAAAAATAATTCTTAGCCTTAACTAAATACATTAACCTCAGCAGTCATAAATGATCAAAACCTGCTTGTAGTTAATATGATATAGAAGCAAATGAACTATTAAGATAAAGTCAGATATATATATGCGTGTATATATGTATATACTAAAAATGTTAGTTATTTGGCCATGTTCAGCAGCTTCTTTTTCGTTAGATACTTTCTTTTCAGCTTAAAATCAAAGACAACCCTGTGCCATTTCTTTAATACTATAGAGCTAAAGAAGCATTTTGAATAACTTTAATATATACTTTCAGGAAAAGAAATAAATGCAGATTATTTCTGTATATTTGAGGGAAAAGAATTTAATTCAAGTAATAGCATGAATTTAAGATTCAAAAAACAGCATTTTTTTCAGAGCTTTATCATCCCTTTAAAATTGCTTTTAATATTTTCTCTGTTTACTAGTGAATCAGAAACTATATTCTGAATTAGAATGATGTGATCTAAAAGCCATCTGCAAAAATATCTTTATTACCATTCTGATCTCTTCTCACTTTAAAGAAATGCTCACACTGGAAATTCACAACCGCATTTACTGTTTGTGACAAAGAAACAGATAGGACAGTGTGTACCTGTAAGCATAGAATGATAGGACAAAAATCCTCAGATTATTAGAACTGGACATGGAAATCAGAACTAACTCAGACCTTGTGCTTTTCAGCCCTGTGGGATAGTTTTCTTAATGCAAGCAGGTATCATACAAGGAAAGAGAATTCCTTCAGATTATGTTGTTCCCTACTGCTGAAATCTTCACAGAGGATTCATTGTTCTTGTTGATGAGAAAGTACCTGAAACTTATTCAGCAAAGAAAATTATCTAGACTGCTTTCTGCGGGCAATTAAGTGTCCTACAGCATAGAGTCAGTGTGAGGTGAAGGCAGAAGTTAGTATTCGTTTCTTTTCTCAATGAAAAAAAAAGAAAGGTACATTTCTAGGCTATATAATGAGACCAGTTCAGTTGCCCACACCTTGACAGCTACTGCCATTTGAATGCTTTGTGGTAGACAAATACCCTACACATGGTCTGGCAGCTGCTACACAGGCTGTGCATCTCCCTGGAGCTGAAGCTGGAGGCCAGTGTGTAAGCTACTGACAATAGGTTTTTGACAATATTTTAAGCTGAAGAAAATATTTAAGGCATTGACCAATGGAGGGGAGTTAAAAAATGGCTCCAAATTCAAGTTTGCAATGTTCCGATGGTGAGGTAAAAAAAAAATGGATATACACTATAAAAATAAGAATAAGGCTAGGCATTGAGAAAACCTTCCTAATGGGAAAGTGTGATATGAAGGAGAAAAGCCTAGGCAGGCTGTGGAATCTTACTATGGTTTTCATGTTAGACAGAGTCCTAATGGTAATGGCTCAACCTAACTTAGAGAAAGAGATTCGGTTAGATAACCTCTTTGTATTTCCACTCCAGAATTGTCATTTTTAGCTATTTGCCAAGTTGTCTGGTGTAGCTGACATTCTGGAGCGTAGGGATGCCATCTTCAGCGACCTTGACAGGCTGGGGAGGTGGGCCTGTGCGGACCTCATAAAGTTCAACAAGGCCAAGTGCAAGGTCCTGTACCTGGGTGAGAGTGATCACAAGCATGAAGACAGGCTGGGCAATGAGTGATTTGAGAGCAGCCCTTTGGAGAAAGACTTGAGGATGCAATGTGCACTTGCAGCCCAGAAAGCCAATTGTATCCTGAGCTACATCAAAAGAATTGTAACCTCCTTCTAGTCTGCTCTCATCAGATCTCACGTGCAGTGCTGTATTTCAGCTCTGGGGCCCTGCTCTGGTTTGAACTAAACAGAATCCATTCTGTTCAGTGATTTTACTCTTTAGGTCTGTCTCTCCTAAGAGACTGTACTTTCTGAGGCTAACATCATAAGAAAGTGTCCTGGCTCGGGAGCACCAGGACTAAAGTTTTCGGGGGCTTCTGGCACACTTGGCAATCACAATGTGTGGGTGGCAGCTGTGCCTATGGGGTGGAGAGGATGGAGCAGGCAACTCAAGTGGACCAATCACAGTATTTCCTCCCATGATGCTCGGTATATAAGAGTCCCTAGGAAGAGCTCTAATATCTTTAATGCCTGTTGTGTTGGGAGGACTGCTGTTGGCATTTTGGTGGGTTTTTTTTCATAGAATCATGGAATGACCTAGGCTGGAAGGGACCTTAGAGATCATTTTAATCCAGCCTCCCTGCCGCCAAGGACGCCACCTGTCGACTAGGTCAGGCAACACATGGGGACCGAATGGGAATCGAACCCGCAACCTTGACGTTGTTAGCGTCATGCTCAACTGACTGAGCTAACCGGCCCCCTCCCTGTGCTGCTAGTGTTCCTGCCTCCTTTTTTTATGACACAGAGGAGCGTCCTTTCTTGGTGCAGATTGCCTTCCCCTGTGTCTCCAGGTGGGAGTGGCATGGCTGCTCCAAGCCACCCTTTTTTGGTTTGGTTTTTTTTTTTTGACTCTGGGCTTGGGTGTTTCCTTCTGCTTTCAAGTCAAGTTTGGGACTTTTCCACTCAGGGCCTAGTTCTCATCTAGAAGTTGTGGGTTCCCTATTAGCATATTCATTTGTATCTCTGAATACAGATCAGAGATATGTACATCTGTATATACTATATATACATCTGTATATACATCTGCATATATTTGTATATAGTTCAACATCTTCATTGTTATTTTTAGTGTTATTTTGTATTTCATTAAACTGGTGCCAGTTTTTTTTTTCCAACTTCAAAGTCTCTCTCCCTAGCTCCCGTGTTATCTTCCCCTGGGAGGGTGGTGGTGTGATCATGAGAGCATCTGTTTAGTGGCAGGCCAAGAACTAACCTTTGACAGAAAGACATTAACCTCTTGGAGTGAGTTTAGATGAGGGTCAAAAGATGGTCAAGAGCTGGAACACCTTCCCTATGGGAACAGGTTGAGAGAGTTTGGGCAATTCAGCCTGGAGAAGAGAAGGGTCTGGAGAGGTCTTATAGCAGCCTTCCAGTGCTTAAAGGGGGACTGCAGGAAAGAAGGGATGAACTCTTTGTCAGGGAATGTAGTGATAGGAATGTAGTTTTAAATGGAGAGAGGGTAGATTTAGATTAGATATTAGGAAGGGGTTTTTTTCTGTAAGGGTGGTAAGGCACTGGAACAGGTTGTCCCCTCTGTGGAAGTGTTCAAGGTCAGACTGAAGGAGGCATTGAGTAACCTGGTCTAGTGGGATATGTCCCTGCCTATGGCAGGGGAGTTGAAACTAGATGACCTTTAAGGTCTCCTGCAACCTGAACCATTCTGTGATTGTAGGAAATAATGGCATATATTTGCAAGTTATTCTGTGATACTATTTAATACTTGCGTTTATCTAAACCATTAAAAGTAAGGTGTTTAATGTAAAACTATGTAATTATCATTGCAAAAAGTTAATACTTAAAATAAGAAAAACTTTCACAAAATTATATCTGAGTTATGCAAAACCTGATATTAAAAATCAGTACACAACAGCTTGATTCTTGTAATGAAATGTCACTAGAAATAATATTGTAACATTTTATATTTTTTTAAGCTGAATTCTGTAGGGCAGACAAAGCATTTGAGGGTACTTTGTCTACTGTATTGTCTAATACATTTCATTATTTTATTGGAGAGCAACACGCCATATTTTTTCTTAGTATAGAAATTAATTCACCAGAATCACACTCAAGATAAGATATCTTCCCTTCCTATTGGTAGAGAAAAGAATCAAAGCTTGTAAGCTTCACAGGCACGAGAATATCT
The DNA here is from genome assembly GCF_000703405.1 of Apaloderma vittatum. Lineage (NCBI taxonomy): Eukaryota > Metazoa > Chordata > Aves > Trogoniformes > Trogonidae > Apaloderma > Apaloderma vittatum. The sequence continues at coordinate 43,556 of NW_009702914.1, read as the reverse complement.
AAAATTTCAATCCAGTCTAGGACTGCTTTCACTGAATCCTGGATTATGTCCCTAGAGTTGAAAAAAATTTTCAAGTTTTGCCAAGTATTAGACAAAGATTGTGAGGAGACATTCATTTTGGACTTGATGATTTAGAGGTCTTTTCCAATCTTAATGAATCTGTGTTTTCCCCATGCTTGGCTACTATTACAATCTCTTATCACAAAGGAGAAGAGGCTACTATCACTGGATGAAAGCAACTGCAATGGTCACAGGAATTACTCTCCAGCAAGGAAAGTTAACATCTGTACAGGTTTTGTAGGACTGAAGACTGTGTGCAAATAATTTGGCCAACAATGACTTTCATGTAGGAAGGGGAAAAGGGAGGTAATGGATTGTACAAGCACATGTACATACCATGCTTTAAACTAGTATCTCATACAGTCCCACAGCTTAGTTTCTGGTAATCTATAGGATAAAGTTTGGGTTAGGTTTGCTGTTGAGATGATATCCTACTGAGGCTGTAACACAGTGCATAACTGTTGTAGATTTAGTTGTGAAAAGTTAGGAGGTTTAGCTTGTGTTTTAGACATTTAAAATGAAATGTCTGCAATTTATTGAAGGACTATAGGGTTAGTGACACCTCTTTTTTTAACTGTCTTGAATTTCATATCATGTCATGCATTCACACAGCCAGACAGTCTTCTTTTGTAGATAGGGGCAGTTTGGGCCCCTGGTGTCATTCTGTAAAGAATATTTTTTTGGTACTGAAGACAAACTCATCTGAAAACCCAGTGTGACACAGCTGCATTTAATCTAGTTGTCATGTTTCTGCTTCAAAAATATTTCTTCATCCTGTGGTATAAGATTTCTTGATAGCTTCTGAACAGCTATCAAGTAAAATTTTATTACTAGATATCTCCTTCACCTGCCAAATCAACTGTTAATTCCCACCTTATGGGAGCAGTATATGAAATATTTCATACTCTTAGCTATGTAGAATCAACAAAGTCATCCACCCAGCTGGTCTACTGGTACCCATAGTCAGTGATGAAAAATTGGAGCTCGGACCTTGGCTTTTATTAATGTCAGTGTTATAAATTGAGGGAATAAAACCCAGGAGCCAATTTAGAATTTAAGTGATTAATAAAATTTATTAAATTTAGCAAGAGGCTGAGTAAGCAAAACAGCACTGGGCAGCGGGGAGCAGCTCTCACCAGGAGTGCTCATACCACAGCTGCACCCATGCACGGGCAGATACCTTGGTTATATGCAGTGAAAGTTACATATTCATTAGATGCTGGTGGGCTGCTCCTCCTCTTGACACCTGCGCAGTGCCTCCTGGTGGTCTTGGGCAGGGGTCTTCAGGAATGAAGGCCATAGGTCTTCCTCACGGTAAACTTTTACCTTGGTTCAAAAACTAGTTGCTCGCAGCACATTTCGTAAGATATCTTTGTCCTCGAATTCCACAGGGGCCTTTCATCACCAGATGGTCCTTTATCACTAGGTTCTTGTCAATTATTTTTTTGTTTTTATATACTCTTACAGTGAGTTCATCCTGCTAGTCTTTGTTCTTTTGCAGCTGGTGCTAGATAGCTCCCCCTGTGTACAAGCCTGACCTTGGTGCTGGGGAAGATTATGTTTGCTTAACAGGATATTGTAGCCTAAACAACTTCATTTCTAGCACAGCATAAAATTTGATGAACAAATTCTATATGCCTTCTATAACAGTCAAAATATGTCAAATCACAAGGCAGATTCAAATTAGATAATGAAAGAACAAAACATACTGTGGCAGTAAACATATACAGGTAAAGAAACATGCAGCAGTAATTCTGCCTAAGAGATGAGCAGAAACTTTTGAAGTTTAAAGGCATGTTCAGAGGAAAATAATAATAATAATAATAATAAATAACAAATATTAGAAATAGTGCATAAGAGACAAGGTATGTTAGCTATGACAGTGTCTCAGTCACAGGCAGGAACAGCAGGCAAGAGCAAATCACAGTATCAGCAAGGTTGCAGGCTCAGAAGTGCTGAAGACAATAGTCACACAATAGTAAAATTAACAAGTGCCCTAAAGGGGAAATCCAAACTATGACTTTAAAATCTCAATCTTTTCTGGAAGAAAAAACTAAGTATTCACAGGGAAGGTTTAACTGAATCACTGAACAAGCTAACCGAGTGAACTTGGAAGCTAAAGTGATGAGAGTATTGGGGAAGACGAGGAGAAAATAAGTCTGATGATTCTTAACCTTCCAGTATTCTGTAGGTTGTTATTCATAGAGATAAGCATACTAACATGAGCTTTGAGAAAGATAGTTTGTATCCTTTTTTATTGAGAAATAATTTATTAAAGTTATAAGTCAGAAATAACCAAAGCAAAGTGCAGAACAGTACTTTATGAGGAATTCATAGATCTGTGAGGATTTCCTCCACAAAGTCATGACCTGTATGTATCCATTTTCATTTGGAATAAAAAAATGTCAAAGATATATATGAAATAATTATTATTCTTTAATCTCCAAGTTGTAAACACTGTGAACAGTTTATAAGAATACTTTTATTCAGTATGATTCGAACAGAAAATAAGTGCCAACTAAAGACTTATAGACAGGTAAATGTCCATGTATATATATGGAAGTACATTGGTGTATGAACATATTCTCACTGAAAAAAAGTCTGAGTATTGTTTTGGTAAGTATAAACAGATGGTAAAAATATAAACACACCATGTAAGTATAGCTTAATTGCAGACTCACTTTGTAGTATGTAACTATCTGGATATATGTAAAGAGGTAAGATGCAGTAAAGTACAGTCTAGTTATGTTTTATTAACAGCTTTATTAACTCAGTGAATAACGCTTAACAACAGCTTCTAATTACTTCTTTAACCAATTGCATTGGTGACAGTCTACATCCATCAGGATATCATTGGTAGGGGTACATACATACTTATCTGAAAACTCCATGTAACTTGTCTACATTTCATCTAATAGTCATATTTCTTGTTCAAAAATTATGTCTTCCTCTGGGTCTAAGATTCTTTGATAGCTTCCGAACAGCTGTCTTGTAAAGTTTTACCAGAAATCTGCTTTTCTTGCCACATCAGTTAATTCATTTTGCCTCACAAGCCTCAATGGCTTCTGTCAGTCCTTTGTCACAGAATCACAGAATCAAAGTATCACAGAATCAAAGAATGTCAGGGGTTGGAAGGGACCTCAAAAGATCATCTAGTCCAGCCCCCCTGCCAGAGCAGGATCACCTACAGAAGGTCACACAGGAACGCATCCAGGCAGGTTTTGAATGTCTCCAGAGAAGGAGACGCCACACCCTCCCTGGGCAGCCTGTGCCAGAGCTCTGTCATCCTAACAGTGAAAAAGGTTTTCCTAATATTTTTGTGGAACCTCCTGTGTTCCAGCTTGTATCCATTACCCCTTGTCATGTCAATGGATGCCACTGAAAAGAGCCTGGCTCCGTCCTTCTGACATTCCCCCTTGATGTGTTTATAAATATTTATGAGGTCACCCCTCAGCCTCCTCTTCTCCAAGCTAAAGAGACCCAGCTCCTTCAGCCTTTCCTCATAAGGGAGATATTCCTCTCCCTTCATCATCTTTGTGGCTCTGAGCTGGACTCTCTCAAGCAGCTCCCTGTCTCTCTTGAGCTGAGGGGCCCAGAACTGGATGCAATATTCCAGATGCGGCCTCACCAGGGCAGAGTAGAGGGGCAGGAGGACCTCTCTCGACCTACTAGCTACTCCCCTGCTAATACACCCTCAGATGCCATTAGCCATCTTGGCCACATGAAGGAGGAAGCAAAAGAGGCTATCCTATTGCCTATGCTAGAGTTTCATGACTTTTCCTAAATTTTCTGTGAGGAAGATTTTCCAATGTTAATTTATTTTAAATCATCCCCTTGTGAAATTACTATTTCTGTTAGATGTCTTCCAGTTGATGGTAACAGCAGGAAAGCTTTCAGCCTCCTCTGTCTCTTTCTCATTAACACTGGTCAAAAACACAGACGTAAGTTAATAGAAGAGATACATCATGAATAATCAAAGTAAATTATATAAATGTTTTTTTGTTGGTGAACACACAAACTTGGATCCAATCAGCTGCAAACAGAACATTGTGCCACAAATGCCTCATGTACATTGAATGTAAATACTACATTGAAAAAATGATAGTGTACAGTTTTCTTAATATCTCACAGTGTAGAAATTTAATCCTGGATTACAGGTTCTTTGCCTCTGTAACCTGTTTTTTAACAACTCTCATAACTGCCAAGAAGCTCCTGCTCTTGTCAACCTACATCTCTCTTGAGATGTAGAAAAAAAGGAAGGTGAATTTGTCCTGTAGTTTATGCGTTGGACAGCCCTTTTGCTTGCCTATTACTGTGAGTTTAATTTATCACAACTGATAAAGACTGGGAGTTAGCCATAAGGAGTTATGCTTGCTCATGCCTAAAGTCAAGCCAAGACTTCCTGCTGTGCATTTAATTAATATATTAATGGATGCTTTAATGCAGTGGAAATTCATCAAAGTAGGATATAAACTTGATATGAATGAAGGCATCTGTATGTCGCCATAGCATTAGAGTGAGAATTTCCCTTCTACTTGTTGTGGAGTAATTTGCAGCAGCTTAGTATGATTTTATAATTAAAAATAGACTATGGCCATAAAAAATATTTCAAGGTGGAGAGATGAAAACACAACAGGAAGGAAATGTTCTTACCACATACCATAAAATACCATTGCCTTTTCCAGTCATTAATGACTTCCTCTCACTAATCACCAGCAATAAGTCAAGCAAGGACAATCTTACCTCCAGTATAAATCAATCAGTTCAAACCCTCCCTTTGATTTAGACTTCACAAACTAGCTCAAGGGATTTTATTTGATTAATTGTGCTTACATCATTAGTTAATTTAAAATGTATATATTTTGTGGCTTAGGATGTAAATCCTAAATTTAACAACCCATCCTCTTACTTGTCCACCCTCAAGAGTTCAAGTATATTTTAAGCTGCTAGAATTAATAGGGAAAAGTAATACTGTCAAAGAAGAAATACTGTAATGTAGGCCAAACTTGGCTGTGCTCATTCAGTCATTCTCTTCTCTCTCCTTCTTAACCATAAAAAAACATAACACATTGAAGTGCAAAAGACTGTTAACAGAACATAGATTATCATATATAAAGTGTCCTGTATCAGGAAACACAGAAATAAAATTTATTTTCTGATCTACTTCATTTTCTGCCTTTTTCCTTTATATTTTCTTTCCAAATATAATTTTTCTCCTTAGTACACTTAATGATATTCTAATAGAATAGATTTAAGCTTGCTTATATAACTTACTAATCATATGTTTCTTGAACTTTTAAAAAAGGCAGTGATGTCAGTCTTATTTAGCTTGTAGATGCTTGTCCAGTAAACACAGAAGCAACCATTTTATAGACATTGTTGATACTGATTTCTGCAAATAGTATTATACATAAAATGTTTTGAAAGACACTAGAAGATGATGTAATATTAAAAAGTTGTTTATAAAATCAGCATACATTTTATTGCATGTTTTATAAGCTTAGTAGGAATGTAAGAGGTTGTAAAATATTTTCCCTAAAAATTTCGTGCTCGCATTGATATAACACAGCTCATTCACCTTAACATAAAATGTAAAGAAAACTGTGCAGTAATTATGAAGATATGGAGGGAATAGATACATGCTGTCTTAAAGAACTAAGGACATCACAAAATACATGAATAAATTCAGTGATTAGAGCAGATATAACGAGTTACAGAACACAGATACTACACTGTCACCTAGATGTCTAAATTGTCCCTATATCTAATGTTTTGCTCTCTTAGATTACCTGCAATACAACTGAAAATTACTCTTTTTTTCAATCAAAAGTTGAAAGCAAAATAATTAAATATTACCTCCAGATTTTCTTGTTTTGTAGTGCTGTGGAATTAACCAAATATTTCTAATGTTTCCACTCACCAGACCTTTTCCCCAAAATGCCTCTGCTCTATTTGCCACAAATGTATGCTATTGCCAAGTACAAAATACAGTTTAATTAAAGACAAGTTATTGGTACTATGACTGTAATTCAGTCAATAGGCAGTCAGATAAGCTGATGGAATGATTCTTCCAGTCTTAATAAATCCATGAATTTTCTTTTCCCACTTCCTTCCTTCATTTACAATCTCTCTAGCACTGAATAGCTTTCTAAATAATGGAATCATAGAATGGTTCAGTTTGGAAGGAAGCCCTGGAAGCCATCTAGTCCAACTCCTCAGTTAAATTAGGGTTACCTGTAATGTTGAATAAGGTTTCTCAGGGGCATGCCTAACCAAATCTTGAAAATCTTCAGGAATGGAGATTGAACAATATCTCTTGACACGCTGTTCCTGTTCTTGACCTCACACAGTACAAAGGAATTAACGTTTGCAACTTGTGACTGTTAGTCTTCTTTTTTTTTTGCTCCAGATCACTAAAATCTGGATCCATGTTCTCCCCTAATTATAATTATGTAGTTGAAGACTAATTAGATTTATCTCTAGCCTTGTGCAGGCTGATCAAGTCTATTTCCCTCAGCCTCTCATGTGTCTGGGGCTCCAGGACTCTGACCATCCTCCTGGCTCCCCACTGAATTTGCTTCAACTTATTAGTTTCTCTTGTACTGAGTCTTCAAATTAAACCAAGGACTCCACATCCAGCTGACGGAGTGCAGCGCATAGGAATAAACACTTTCCTCACCTATGCTTTTGTTAATACAGCCACTATGTTGCTAGCCCTCAAGGCTATGGTGCATTAAGACCAATATTCTCCATGAGATCCCTTTCTACAGACCTGCTCCCCAATCTGTCCATTTTCTGTCTATGCTGTTGCATGGTGTTTGTGCTGTAAGACTTCCTATTTGTCTTTGTTGAACTGCATTAAGTTCTTGTTGTTCCATTTCTCCAGACTTTTGGGATGTGGATGTCAGCCATCTTCCATTGTAGCAGTCATTCATGTCCATTTGGTATTATCTCCAAATGTGGGGAAATTGTTTTCAATTGTCTACAGCATTGCTAAATGTTTCTTTTGTTGATTTTGACACAGGCCATATAGTTGAAAGAGAAATAGTATAAAATAATAGTGAATTCCTAGAGCATATTATCTGGACTATGTATTTGGACTGGCACAATTTCTAAACCTACATGCTCTTGTATTGTATTAAAAATGTTTCGAACTTTCCTAATGATTCACAATAAATTGTTTGTTGCCTGTTGTTATAAGAGCAATATAACAGCATCAAAAATGTTGTGTTCAAGCTTATTCTTTAAGAGAAAGGGAAGGAAAACTACCAAAAACTATTAGAAAAGTAAAATAATTGGATAGAATACAAAAGTCTTATAACTGGCTTATTTCTAAATATTTAATTATTTTGTTTGCAATGGTTTTGGCTAAACAATATCACATTTGTAATATGAGGAGACCTAGTTTTTGTCTAACAGTGATGGTTCATCTCACATGCAAAGAGAAATACAGGGAATAAATGCAGGAAAACTTTTTCTGTTGTTAAGTAATGTCAGATACTATTTTTTGTGTAATAATGCAATTTCTTTTTTGGCTATGTTTCCAGTTCTTTTCATGTTTCTGTAAGCATTTTTCGAATTTCTGCCTTTTAACAGCACATCAAAGTTTGCAGCTCATAATTGTAAGCAATCAAAGAAACACTTGTGTTTTCCTTTGGGACACTAATGAAAACTACCACCAATCTGAATTTGAAAGAAATGCCACCATCTTGTTGAAATGCCAGCGTCTTGTTGAAATACAAGGGCAAGTGTAGAGTCTTTCATCTGGGAAAGAACAACCCCATGTGCCAGTAAAGGTTGAGGACTGACCTGTTGAAGAGCAGCGTAGGGCAAAGGGATCTGGGGGTTCTGGTGGACAGCAGGATGGCCATGAGCCAGCACTGTGCCCTCGTGGCCAAGAAGGCCAATGGCATCCGGGGGTGTATTAGAAGGGGAGTAGCTAGTAGGTCGAGAGAGGTCATCCTACCCCTCTGCCCTGCCCTGATGAGGCCACATCTGGAATATTGTGTCCAGTTCTGGCCCCTCAGTGGAAGAGGTACAGGGAACTGCTTAAGAGAGTCCAGCGCAGAGCCACAAAGATGATGAAAGGAGTGGAACATCTCCCTTATGAGGAAAGCCTGAAGGGGCTGGGTCTCTTTAGCTTGGAGAAGAGGAGGCTGAGGGGTGACCTCATCAATGTTTATAAATATGTAAAGGGTGAGTGTCAGGAGGATGGAGCTAGACTCTTCTCAGGAATATCTAATGACAGGACAGGGGTCAACACGTGGAAGCTGGAATATAGGAAGTTCCACAAAAAACATTAGGAAAATCTTTTTCACTGTGAGGATGACAGAGCAGTGGCACAGGCTGCCCAGAGAGGTTGTGGAGTTTCCTACTCTGAAGACATTCAAAACCTGCCTGGACGCGTTCCTGTGTGACCTACTGTAGGTGATCCTGCTCTGGCAGGGGGGCTGGACTAGGTGATCTTCTGAGGTCCCTTCCAACCCCCTAACATTTTGTGATCTGAACTAGTCTTTAGCAGTACCAAACAGTAGGAGAATAAATTTTAGCTAACACTCCACTCTTCAGTTGATGAATACAAAAACTGTATCAACATAACTAAAAGCATCATATTTTAACTGTGGACTGTTTGTCAAGCTGCGTGTTAACCTAACATGAGGGGCATTGTGAAGACATCTAAAAAAATCATTCACTAGAAGCTAAAAGAACTTTAGGCTTCAGTGCTTGCTTCTCACAAGGATATATGTAAAAGGTTACTGTCAGCTCCTACTTCAAATTAAATGCGGAATAACATTCAGGCTTGTCTCCCACTCTTCCACTTAGAACACTGAATATCTGCAAGCATGAGTGCATCTTACAAGTGTAGTCAGAAGCCATGGGACTTTAAGGATATCCTTCAAGAGCTGTTCTCATACAAGCAGCCAAACAGTAACCGACTGTCTGCCAATATCTGCATTTAAATTTCTTCAGTTAAGTATGAACTGTCTCTTCAATAATTACATTTTTAATAACATTCATGCGGTTTTAATTAAGTGTTTTGGAGATCTGATCATACAGTATTTACAAATAACTCATACAAGGAGCCAAACAGTAACTGACTGTCTGCCAATATCTGCATTTAAATTTCTTCAGTTAAGTATGAACTGTCTCTTCAATAATTACATTTTTAATAACATTCATGCGGTTTTAATTAAGTGTTTTGGAGATCTGACCATACAGTATTTACAAATAACATTTGGTTCTCTCACTCTGTTTTCCATCATTATTGTGGGGAAAAGCGTAACTTACCTGATTCTGTAGAAGGCCAATTAACTGAAAAATATTTTAGTTATGGGCTTTTTCACATGTAATACTTATTCACAGTACAGATTATATATCTTTCTTCACACTGATTGAAAAATACCTAGGACATTTACACATGTGATTCTCTGCAGAAATAATAAGTGCTATGAAGAAGCTGTAGAATTTCAGTATGTTGAACTACAAGTATATGATCAATAGAATCACAGAATCATAGCATATCAGGTTGGAAGGGACCTCAAGGATCATTTATTCCAAATTTTCTTGTCAAAACCACAGTCTAGACAAGATGGCCCAGCACACTGTCCAGTTGAATCTTAAAAGTGTCCAGTGTTGGGGAATCCACCACTCCCCTGAGGACATCATGCCAATGTCTGATGTTTCTCATAGTGAAAACTTTTCCTCCTGTGTTTTTAGGAATCTCATCAGGAATAATCTGTATCCATTACCCCTTGTCATCTCTATGTGACTCCTTGTAAAAAGGGATTCTCCATCTTCTTTGCAGTAACCCTTTAAACACTGGAATATGGCGATAAGGTCTCCCCTAAGCCTTCTTATCTCAAAGCTGAGTGAACCCAGCTCTCTTAGGCTTTCCTCATGTGGCAGCTTTGCAGTCCTTTGATCATCTTTGTGGGCCTTCTATGGACCCTCTCCTGCCTTGTCCATATCATTTTCCATAGTGTAGACCAAAACTGGTTCTCCCTTCCAAAGTGTCCACTTCCCCACTCATTTTGGTATCATCAGTAAACTTCATCAGAGTATACTTGGTCCCATCATCCAGGTTGCTTATGAAGATATTAAACAGTGTTGGGCCCAAAATGTGTGCCAGGAGGACCTCACTTGTGACTCGTGACCCTCAGCATACTGGACTTTATGGATCCCGTTCTGAGGCACCTAGAGTTCCCCATTCTCTGTGTATGATACTTAGCCCTTAACTCAGAAAAAATGGTCACTGCAGGGTGTGGCAGGTGCATTCCTCTGCCCTGGTTGGGAATGCCCCTCCCACCTAGTACAGCGGTTGCCTGGCAGATTTCAGAGAATTTGCTGCGAGGAAAACCTGGCTAGTTTGAGAATAGCTCACCGGGCGGGGGGTACACCCAGGAAGTTGGCTGGCAGCCAATGAGAAGCCAAGATGGCTATGACTGACCACAGTTCATACTCGACTGGGCTTTAAAATGGGATTTTGCCAGCGGTCACGTTGCAATGGCCTTGTGGAAGCAGCAGGTCTGCAGTCAGGGTTCAATCTGCCCCTTGGTTCGGGACACTGGCTAAGGTTAATTCTCGAGACTGAGATTCCTCATCTTTTATAAGGTGAGTGTATGATCCGGATCACTGTTCTCTTGTTAGGGATTAGGTGTAGTGGATTAATGTTTTTCTCAACTGATACCCAAATCTTAAAACTTGGAGGAGCTTTCATTTATTAAATAATTTTAATACGCGTGTGGATTTATTTTTCAGAAAAATGGGTGCACTCCTCACACAGGGACAATCAGAGCCCTACATGTAACTGTGTTCTGTAGCACAAAGAATCAATTCAGCCTGAAAAAGAGTTTTTCCAATTGTAGTGAAAGGCATAGGGCAAGAAGTTGCTGTGTTAAAAGCAGAGAAGAATAAAAGATAATGCCTTAGACACTAGTGTTTGTCAGCTGTCAGTCTTTCTGCATCATATATTTGGAACACACCTGGACAGCAACATTGTACAGACAGTTAGATATATAATTACTCCCATATCCATAAAGCAAAAAGGCAGAGTTGTATAGTCATTCATATCAGACGTTGCAAGAAGATTAAGATTTATGAATCAGGATACCTGATCCTTATTCCTGGCCTTTAGGAATCATTCACAAGTAACTTCATCTATATATTGGCCTGATTGCCTGACACCTGATTATCCTCCTTTTTCTCACTCCTGTAACTATAAAGACTTTGTTCCAAGTCTCCATTTCATTTCCTACTCAAGTTAATATGAAGCACAGGAGGTTTTATATCTCAGATAAACTTGATCTAACTGGAGAAGTCTAGATTTCAGCACTGTACAGGAATTCATTTTTCAGCTTATTTGCAGTTCTAGCTAAAGAATGAAACAATATTTTAACATTGGGTTGCATTTAAAGCATTGTGCAGATTCTCTCCCTTATAGAGTATCCATTCTTTTGTAGACTTTGATGAGAACACATTGAACCAATTCCAATCAATGCATCTGGGCTAATTTGCTAGTGCTTTTTATCTTTTGAAAAACAGGGACTTCAAGGTCAGTAGCTGATATCTCCAATTGGCTCTAGAAGACTACTTGCTCTTTGATTTGAAGAATTCAGTTTTGTCTTGTTTTTTGTTTTTTTTTTCCCCCCTCAAAATAACACCAGCTCTGTCTGAGAAAGGCTTTCTGTTAATTAGTGAGGGAAAGACATGATAACTCTTGCTTATTATGTTAATAGATCTGCTGATACTATATTTCAAAAAATAAAAGAAAAAATCTTAGCATGAACACTTAACTTTAAAAGGCAGCTGTCTAATCTGTTCCTTTTTCACTGTTTGTTGTGGGTTTTTTTAATCCAGGGAAGTGTACATGTAATGTCACTTTCCCCTTTGAGTTTTGGCTGACAGTCTGATCATACATGACAAGACATGACACATGCTATTTCTCCAATATGCCTTCAAATATCACTTCTGAAACAAAACAAAAAAAAAACAAAAAAAAAATCAGAGTAAAAGCTGTTGTTGGTTATCCAGCTGCAGAAAGTATTTGTCAAGGTTTGTATTTAATATTACCTGCTCATGGTGCTCTATTTAAGTCTTTGCAGAATCTTTAGAAGTAAGATATTACGATAAGTAAATAATGCATTCCATCTCTTTGTATCAGCTCTGCTTTTTTTGAATTATTATTCAAATTACAAGTTGTTTATTGGCAATTTAATGAAGTTTTTTGTTTGTTTGTTTGGAACTGAGCAGCTGTCCAACAAAGATCCATGATATGCAAGAGAGAAAAAACTACATAACAAACATAATTTGGCCAGATATCTTTTCATCTCTAAATCTTTCTAAGGGAAATAAAAAACCACTGAAATAAAATCCACTGTAAGGACAGATACATAACAGCTGGGTTTCAATACAATAGTGACATATTCTAGGAGCTAAGTAGAAAATTTATAGAATAAAGCATAGAGGAAGACTATAGCTATTTTCAAAACAGCACTATCTTATGGAAATCTGGCTATTTGTCTATTACTGACTTTCATAACAGTAAAGTAAGTATAAGAAGAATAACTTGAAAAGATTCTATACTAATCTTGGAAAAGAAGTTTATTCTAAACACATTTTCCTCATTATGTTATCTGACTGATAAACATAGTAGGTTTACTAAATATATATTTTATTAGTACCAAAAAATAAATATACGAGAAGAAAAATAAATATTAAAGAAATCCTTAGTAGTGTGTGATGGACAAGTTTAGTGGCTGAAATGGTCAATTTGATATTGATAAATATGTAAGAATTCTCAGCTTATCTAACTGCCCAGATGTCTGAGATCTTGAAAAAAAATATAATTCAAAATGTTTCATAGAAAGCATGATCTAACATATAAAAAGGGTAGGCACTGCTCTTTCTAACCACTTGAGCACACAGATCAGACTCCATCTGCTCAAATATGAATTCTACCAATATAGGGCATGATCAAGAGGCACTAACAAACAAAACTCAAAGGATGCAGATTCTTCTGGTTACTGTTCATACATACGTGGTCCAAAGTACAAAGGAAATCCTATTGAACAAATTTCTTTAAGCAGTCCAGAATACAGGCACATATGCACACACATACAGTTATCCATGATTCTCACCTTCTTATATCAAGTACAATTCCTGCTTATAGCTACCAAAAGTGCAGTCCCAGGAATGTGAAGTCAATGCAACCTACCGGCTGAAACTAGCCTGGCAGATGAGATTCCAGAGATGAAATGTGACACATGTATCATCAGGGCCATTTCACAATCTGAAAATACATTGAGTTTGCTCTGAAAGCAAAATGAAACAGTATATAACCCGTCTTCAAATGACTGCTGCCATTTAGAGCTAAAAATGTACACTGTGGCAGAGATGAGGTTTTACTTACATATTCTTAACAGTTGCATTGATGGAAAGAAATCTGAAAACCTATATTGCCAACATCTTACACCAACTTCTCTCTTCTGACAAATAAAGCTGGGTTGCTGCATTACTTGTAAATGGCAGGCACTGAGTGTCCAACAGCAGCAAGACTGGACTAGTGCTCAAGGGAAGGTAAACATAGGGAAGAGAACAGTAATAAGGCTGGTAGGGACTGTGACCTTGTTGATTCAGCCAGACCCCTGGCTCTGGAACAAGGAAAATAGAGCAGTGCTGGTACCGTGAGTTAGCCATGGTCCAGTGATTGCCAGGCAAGTCCATGGAGATGAGACAGGTCCAAGAGGAAGCCAGGAAATCAAGCCAATGATTCAGGATGAGGACCAGAGAGGTATATGGCCAAGCATAGGCACGACTGCAGCATAGCACAGACAGGGCCCAAAGGTGAGGCCCCGAACTTAAGGACAACTCTTGGGTGAAGGAGTGGCTGACAAAGCTTCTCACGTCTCTGTTTTGTGAATCTGTGTTCACAGCAGCCTGATGACACATTTCATGATTGCACCATATCAGACCTGGTCTTGAGCCAAATCAGCCCAGCCCCTCAGAGGGTTTTGAAACCCTGGACTCCCAGAGCAGTGCAAAAGGTGTTAATCTACGAGTTCCATGGGATCACAAAATGTGACTGCAGAAGTGGGTAGGTTTGTGTTTGTGCAGGATCTCTCATGTCTTACCTGATTTACCATGTTTTAGATCTAGAGTTCACAATCTTAATACTTTTCACATAATTTTGATCAGCCTGCATGATTTCATTTTCTTAAACATATCTTGAATAGCTCAGAAATTAGTGTTTATGGGATTGCTACAATACTCACTTACAAAGCAACATACATTTATTGCACTTTGCTTACATGATAAGAATTAGGAAAAAAAAGTTTACAACTGGAAAGGTATCCTTCAGGCCTGAAAACTCTAAAATATCAGGAAGAGTGAAAGCCAATATTTTCTTCATTTTGATTGATACATGAGAACAAATATCAAACGTTAACTATGTTATTTTACAGTAGTTTGAATTATGCAACAATACCTATATAAAGATGTGTTTATTAGTTAGATGAAGAAAAGAAATAAAACTATACCTATTTTCAAATTTCCATGGAAGACTTCTTATGTATCTCCATATGACACAACAGCAGTAAAACTTCAAAGAAGGAAATGCCAAAGAATATCACATTCTACCAACACGTTCTCTCAAGAAGACTTGGAAATTCTTCTGTTTCTTTTTGCTAGACCTTGTTCAAGCTAGTGTGGAATTTTGGTTTTAGATTTTGTCCTGAATAATGACCTTTCATGCACTACCAAAGTAGCAAATTATTTCCTTGGATGTATCCATTATAGACAATATCCTGAATCTCCATAGACTCTATGCAGATTCCAAAATCAAAGTAATGTATTCACACTCCATGCAAGATTTACTCCATCTTCCCCTGAAAAGATAATCTCCCTCAGTGCACATATCTAAAGTAATGAACAGAAGTGAAGTGAAATACAAATTCTGGAAACAGACATGACGGTATGTACATCTAATGCCTTTACAAATTGAAGGGCAATATTTTATCCTGAACACCTTTACAGTGATTTTCATTGAATCTTAGCTTGTATCATTATATTCATAGGGTGTTTAAGCTGTAGGAAAACTAGATGTGTCAAACTGGAATTTGGAAAGCAACAATTTCACACTGAAAAGTATCCCTAATAATGGTAGATTGCCAAAAAAGTGTTGCTGGAACTACCTTCGTGGTAGTCATTAACATCAATGAAGGAAGCCTTTCTCAGAGAAATTTTCACTAGGCACTCTTTAGCTCTTCTTAGTAGAGTTTGGCTCTCTAGGCCTGCTTATTTGTGTTTGAACTTGACAGCCACTAGTTTTTTTATTTAGAGTGTGTCCAGGAGAAGCCAAGACCTTAGCCTATGTCTAAAGCATTCCACTGGCTGCTGTTAGAATGCGCCCTCAGCAAGTTCACTGATGATACAAAACTGGGAGGGGTGACTGGCACACGGGAAGGCTGCGTTGACATGCAACGAGATCTAGACAGGCTAGAGAGCTGGGCAAAAGGGAACCTCATGAAGTTCAATAAGGACAAGTGTAGAGTCCTGCATTTAGGGAGGAATAACACCAGGCACCAGTACAGATTTGGGGATGTCCTTCTGGAAAGCAGCCCCATGGCGAAAAACCTTAGAGTCCTAGTAGACACCAAGTTGTCCATGGGACAGCAATGTGCCCTTGTGGCCAAGAGGGGCAATGGGATCCTGGGGTACATTAAGAAAAGCGTGTCCATGAGGTCTAGGGAGGTTCTCCTCCCCCTCTACTCTGCCCTGGTGAGACTACATCCGGAATACTTTGTCCAGTTTTGGGTCTCCAAGTCAAGAGACATAGGGATCTACTGGAGAAAGTCAACTGAGAGCTACAAGGATGATTAAGGGACTTGAACATCTCTCCTATGAAGAGACTGAGAGAACTGGGGCTGTTTAGCCTTGAAGGGAGACAGCTGAAAGAAGACCTTATTCATAGAATCATAGAATCATAGAATCATAGAATCATAGAATCATAGAAGGGCCTAAGCTGGAAGGGACCTTAGAGATCATTTTAATCCAGCCTCCCTGACGCCAGGGACGCCACCTCTCAACTAGATCAGGCAACACATGGGGACTGAACGGGAATCGAACCCGTGACCTTAGCGCTACGCTCAACTGACAAATTAACGCATACAAATATCTGAGGGGTGAGTGTCAAGAGGAAGGAGACAATCTCTTTTCAGTGGTGCCCAGCAATAGAACAAGGAATAATGGGTTTAAGTTAGAGCACAGGAAGTTCCACCTCAATACGAGGAGAAACTTCTTTACTGTGAGGGTGATGGAGCACTGGAACAGGCTGCCCAGAGAGATTGTGGACTCTCCTTCTCTGGAGACTTTCAAAATCCACCTGGATGTGTTCCTGTGTGGCCTGCCCTAGGGGATCCTGCTCTGACAGGGGAGTTGGACTAAATGATTTTTTAAAGTCCCTTTCAACCCCTAACATTCTCTGATTCTATGATTACATAGATCTCCTAAGAGAGAGAGGAGAAAAATGAAAATCAGCAAAACAACTGTGTGTATGGGTTGTATGACTGTGACTGAGAAGGATCAACAAGACTAGAGTAAGGATGAGGATGGTTATGCTCCCTTCCTCCTTCAGACTGCAGCCTATTGTCTTTGTAGGTCCTACATCATGTGGAGTTCAGTGAAGAAAACAGGCCCTATAGAGGAGACGAATTCATCATTTAACATTTAGATGGCGGAGAACTTGTCACAGTGATCCAGAAGAAAATGGAGCCCAAATTTACTATTCTCATAAGCTTTGACAAATCAACTCCAATAGCCTTTCTGTTATCTCTAACCCTTCTCCTTCAAAATACTCTATGAACTCTCTAAAACTGATTTACCATCTCTCTTTGATGATACTAGATACCTAAGTAACTCATAGACAGCTCCAGTGTTAACTGTGTTAGCATATGTAAGGAAAGGAGGAACAAATTCCATATTACATAAGACAAGGGCCATAAATTATAAAACAATTTGGATGTATTTCTATTGTGATGATATTCATTTGATGATATAATAGAACTTTTCTCCTTTCATTAATATTAAATAGTTTCGTACTTTTATGAACTGTCTATCAATCCTACAAACAGCTCACCTTTATTGAAAAGCCACAGTAAAAATATTTTCTCCTTTTCATTTGCATCTTAATTTCTCCCTCCCTCTCACATTCTTAATGTAGTGCCTGTCTGAAATGATTCTGGCTCCTTGTTTAGAATGTAGGCTTTATTAAAGATGTTACACAAGATACTGTATCTCACCAACCAAACATTCCATGAAGAACACTTCTTTCTGCCATCCTATTTCTATAAAAGGACACTAACTTTTAAATTAAACACTTGATCACTATTCATTACATTTGAGAATCATTTGGGCTAGTGACTTTCTCTACAATCATCCTTAATCTATTACTGCCAGCTAAGTGGTGTAAAATGAAAGGGTAACAAGAAAATGTATCATGTTAGCTGAACCATGTATATTTGAATGGATGTACATAGCACAGTCATTCTGTATTTTAGCTACAGTAAGTTATAGACTTATTGATGTAAGTTAACTTGTGTAGCCGTTGGAACTCCATCATTGCTTCACTGATTTATATACCTCAGGGTCTGACCTAGTATTTGCAAACTTTGAACAATATATGAAGAAATTAAACACCTTTGGGCCAAATATTGATGCCTGAGGGACCCCACTTTTGCCTGGCTACCGGTTTGAAAAGGAGTTACTTTCCAGCACTCTCTGGGTGCAGCTTGTCAGTCCATTCCTCACCCATTGCACAGAGCACTTGTCTAGACCATGATGCATAAGTTTTTCTAGGAGAAGGCTGTGGGGAACTGTAGTGAAAGCCTTAGAGAACGTCTACCGCTCATCGCACATGAACTGATCAGTTTATTGTAGAAGGCTATTTGCCCTTGCTGAATCCATGCTGGCTTTTCCCAGTCATGTGCTTCATTTGACTTGTGATAGCCCCCAGTACGATTCATTCCATAACTTTTCCAGTGACTGAAGTAAGACTGATGAGCCTATAGTTTCCTGGATCCTCCTTCTTGTAGATGGGGATGATATCAGCCCTCTTCCAGTCTTCTGGGATGTCCCCGATCTCCACAACTTCTCAAAGATTACAGAGAGCATCCTCACAAGAACGTTAGCCAGCTTTTTTAACACCCTCAGGTGGATAACATCTGGGCCATTGATTTGTAGGGGTCAGGCTGCTATGATAGCTCTCATATCAACTATTCTTTCACTGACAGTGGGTCTGTGTTTGTATAAACATGTTTTTTGTTCCCAAGGCCTCGGGACCAACAGTGCTATTAAAGACAGAGATGAAGAAAGTGTTGAAAGCCTCGGCCTTTCCAGCATTGTTGGTGACTAATTCACCTCTGCTTAACAGCGAGTCAGTATTTCCCGATCACATTGTTTATTCTAAGTGTTGCACAAGGAATTTTCTATGTAAACAAACAGCATTTTTTTTGATAACACTACTTGACTGTATATGTTAAATACATGTATACATAGATACATATATAATGAATATATATATATGCATTATGTATGTATGTTATGTATACGTATATAAAAATAGAAATTTGATATAGGTGCTATAACTATTTCATTATAGACATATGAAGGATAAGTTGGAATATAGATGTTACAGTTCAGGCAAATGATACTTGTAAATTAACATGCTAAATAAATCAGTCATGCCTTGTTTGATGGATAGGTGTCAACATTAGAGACAGCCAACAGAACCGACAACCTAGATGGTAATATTTCCACAAAAAGACCTAAAAAATAAATAAGATGTAGGATAAATATACTTGTATATGCAGAGCTGGCCTCTTGGAAGGGAAGTTAAGACAGTGTTTTGCTTGTGTGAACAGACTTTGACTGTCGCTGCTTGACCTGTACTCTCTATATCCAGAAAATAAGTAGCAGATTTATTTGCTATTTTTGCAGTTGTGTCATTCCTGCATCTTTAATAAACACACAGGGTACTTGAAAAAGTAAGCTGTCGAGAAGACCTAGAACAATTCACTCCAGGGTTGGGGTTTTTTCTGCCTAAATTGGCAGAGAAATTTGCAGTACTATATAAACTAAAATCAGTCTGTTCTAAGGCCATATGTTTACCCATAATATGTTACTGGTTAGATTAACCATTCCTGATAGTTTAACTTCAAATGACACTACAGAAGGAAACTAATAAGCAGACAGTCTGACAAATCTTCAATCAAGGTCACTGCTTCCAAACTATACTGACTATATCTCAATGCTGTCTGCATTTGTCACTGGATACTACGACGTACTTGAATATAAAATGATCTTGACAACAGAAAAGAGTTCCAGCTAAAATCAACAAGGACAGTGGTGACTGGAATAACAATCAGCTTCACACTATCAATCTTCCATTTTTTAAAGCTGGAAACATGCATCAAAACTTGACATTCTCAGCAATGGGCAGAACATAGTAAACATTCTCTGAGCTATTATGCAATTCTTTCACATTTTTTTTGTTGATTTGACTATTACATTTATTTTATTCAGCTCCTTTCATGCTAATACTTACACATTAAAGTTGTATCATGCAAAATAGTAATACCTCCTTGTTCTAGTCAAAAGTACAAGTATCATTTAATTCAACAGGAATAGCATAGGCTTATTTCATGTGAATAATTTAAATATGTGTTGTAGGTAAATGTTTTCTATGTGTCTTATAGAAAAGGCTTGAGTACATATTTGTTAGTCCTGCCATTAATATCATTGGAGGGAAACTCAGGAGGTCTGGTTGTGTTTCTCTACAACTTTAGGCAGGCATAATTTAGGTTTTGGTTTTAGTTGCCTTGTAACTTTCTTCCTCAATTTTATCACCTGAATCTGATCAGCCTTGAGAATGTGACCTGTATATGTGATCTGATTACATAAATGGCTCATGACACATAAATTCTTCATAGAGATAAAATCTGCTCAGCATCTAGTTCTCTGATATTAATTTTACTTAAAATACTTGAACAAACAAGGGAGTGTCACAATGTTCACCCACTCAATTAATCTAGTAAGCTGTTTGTATACAGTTGATAACAATATCCATAGAATCATAGAAACATAAAATCATAGAATGTTAGGGATTGGAAGGGACCTCTAGGGATCATCTAGTCCAATTCCCCTGCGAAAGCAGGATCACCTAGAGTAGGTCACACAGGAACACGTCCAGACGGGTTTTGAAACTCTCCAGAGAAGGAGACTCCACAACCTCTCTGGGTAGCCAGTTCCAGTGTTCCATCACCATCACAATAAGTAAGTTTCTCCTCATGTTGAAGTGGAATTTCCTATGTTCTAGTTTTTACCTATTATTTCTTGTTCAATTGCTGGGCACCACTGAAAAGAGATTGCTCCCTTCCTCTTGACAGCCACCCCTTAGATATTGATATATGTTAATAGGATCCCCTCTCAGACATCTCCTGTCAAGGCTAAACAGCCCCAGTTTTCTCAGTCTCTCTTCAAAGGAGAGATGATTAAGGGGCTCAATCATCTCTCCTATGAAGAAAGACTAAGAGAACATTCATTACACATCCTTCTCATTATTCTCTCTATCAGGTTGGCAGACATTACTGAGACACTGGGTGACGTATTTTAATAAGTGTGGACATATAAAGCCGAATATAATTTACACCTGGGAGAGCTAGCCATTCAAAAGCCTTATCTTAACTCTTAGGATAAACTCCTAAACAAATGTGACCAAAATCTGATACTACTATTTCTGTTGCTCTTGAATTGGGAACTACGTGTATGGATATCTCCAGCTTTATTTAATCTAATCATTCACTGGTATATTATTAAACTCTTGTTATAATCTTGGGATGTTCCAGTCAGAAACATGAATATTTCAGACTTAAATATCTCCTACTTAAGTGCTAGTCTCACTGCAACTTTCATTGTGAGCACACTTGGTGCCTCTGTAATACTTGTGCAAACTACAGATAAATATTCTGAAAATTCAAGTCCTATCTCACTTATTCCGGTGTAAATTGAAAATAGGCTGGAATTTATATACTTCCATCATTGGGAAGGGAAGAAATAAAGAAATATGCACAAAGAAAAGTTCATCAACATGTGACTTTTGATTTTCAAGAGTTCAGCAAGTGTGTACCATAGTTAATGCTTTACTGCTCTCTTAAAGCATAGTGCTGATTTTTAAGAACTAGCACAAAATTTCAAGCAACTCTGAGATGAACTTCTGAAACGACAAACAGTGCAATTCTAACAGAGTCTATGTTTTGCGAATGTGACGCAACTAAATTCTCAGGTATATGTACGTTACTTTTGATTTGTGCTAGGTTAGGACAAAGTGCCATTAATGTCTGACAAATGTCTTTTGCTGAGTCATATAATTTCTGTCTTTCCTGGCATAAATCTCTATAATAATGCATGAATATGCTCCTAAATTTAGTTACTTCCTATATATGTATATGTATATGAAATATATAAGTATGTGGGTACATAAACAAGAAGAGAAATTAGATTGATTTTCTTCATCCTAAACAACCTAAGGCCAGATTTTGAAGTTAATGTTTTGAATGCATTTTTCTCAGATTTTCTTCTCTGCTATGTAGATGGCGTTGCTCATTAGAACACACTAGGGCGTGAAAAATGGAAAAGCACACTCATATGCCAAGGAAATAAAAAATAAATACATCTGTTTAGAAAAAAATAAAATTAAAAAAAATCATGTTTACAGATGATAGATGGGACTATTCCACTCTCTACTATTCTGTGTAGGTGAATGTACCTACTTTTCCGTCAGTGCTAATTATATGGATTGCAAATTTAATGTAGTTTCTGGCAGCTCAGCTAAATCATTCAAAGTTGGTTCAGATGTTTCTGCATGAGTGACTGATATGTATCCTGTGGCACAACCTCGAGGAGAGCTTTTCTTTACATTTTTCACTTTAGTTATCACATAAACTACGTTCTCTTCTTTTCCACCTGCTCTGCATGTACATTGAGACAAATGCTGGCCTTCAGGGGATGACAGCTCTTCAACTAATTACTTGATTTTACTGGTTCAGATATTTCCCACTTTTTTTGATAAGCAGGTTTATTTTCTTAGCTGCTAGTACCTACCTTTCCACTGCTTCAAGCCTCCGGAGGGTTGTTTTGCGAAGTGTCACTGATCTTACAAAGTTGACCTTTTAAATACTCCGAATCTCACCTCACTTTAGTGTCTGCCAAGGAATCTAACTCATTTCAGGTCGATTAAATTGGCAGAGCAGACTTGGTTCCTAGATTTGGATTTATAGAACAAAAGATGAGGAAAGAACAAGAAGTCCCATTCCAGTTCTATATGATTGTTTTCTCTTCTTTTCATGATTACAGTCTCTGCCTTTAACATCTGTCATTTGAATGACTCTTTTTGTGTTTGTTTGCCATCTTCTTCTTTACTCTTATAAAGTGAATAAAAATTCAGTAGCAGAAAGGCACCAGTATCAGTTAATAAATGTCTTTTATCTTGAAAAGAAAAAAGAGGGGGGAAAAAAAAGAAAAGAAAGGGGGAAAAAAACAACAAAAAAATTTTAAAAAGGTAGAAAAAGAGGAAAAAAAAGAAGAGAAAAAAGAGAAGAGAAAAAAAAGAGAAAAAAGATAAAAAAGAGAAAAATTAGAGAAATAAGAGAAAAATAAGAGACAAAGGGGGGAAGGGAGGAAAAAGGAGGAAAAAAAAAGAAAAAGAAAAAAGAAAAAAGGAGAAAATTGAGGGAAAAGAGAAATAAGAAAAAAGAAAAAATAGACAAAAGACAAAAGAAAAAAGTTGTGAAAGAAAAAAGAGACAAAAGAAAAAGGAAAAAAGAGATGAGTTGAGAAGAGGCAAAGGAGAAGAGGAGAAGAGAAGGAGAAGGAGAAGGAGAAGGAGAAGGAGAAGGAGAAGGAGAAGGAGAAGGAGAAGGAGAAGGAGAAGGAGAAGGAGAAGGAGAAGGAGAAGGAGAAGGAGAAGGAGAAGGAGAAGGAGAAGGAGAAGGAGAAGGAGAAGGAGAAGGAGAAGGAGAAGGAGAAGGAGAAGGAGAAGGAGAAGGAGAAGGAGAAGGAGAAGGAGAAGGAGAAGGAGAAGGAGAAGGAGAAGGAGAAGGAGAAGGAGAAGGAGAAGGAGGGAAGAGATAGAGAAAAAAAGAGAGGGGAGAAGGGAGAGAAGAGGAGAGAAGAAGAGAGAAGAGGGAAGAAGAGAAGAGGGAAGAAGGAAGAAGAGGAAAGAGAGGAAAATTCTTAGGAAAGAGCAAGGAAAACAGGGAATTATGAAGTCCTTATGCAAAAAAAAATGTACTGAAAATCAAAGAAATGGGAAACACAGCTGCTGAGTTTGAATTAATGAAACAAACAAGCCCACCATAACATACCATGTTTCTTCTTAGACAGTTTCAAGTACTCTGAAATTATGAAGAACAAAAAAAAATAGGGCAACATGAAATGTACTCAATTTATGAAATAAGTTGCATTTTGTTTATTCATATATTTCTTCCCAGTTTGCAACTTGGTACACCTTTCTACACTTCTCTTTTTCTGAAGTCTGACCTAGATTAGTCTCCTTCCAAGCTTTTTAGGTTGTTTACTGCTAATAAGGAATACATTGCATTGCCTTGAAATGTTCATTTCATCTTCTGAATAGCAAAGTAAGGCAAAATAAGTAACTGAAGTGTCCATTAAAAAGTTTAAGTTTATGTGCACGTTCACAGGTCAACTCTAAAACTCCATTTCATGCATAAAAGCAAAATCTTCCTGAGTAAATACATGTGACCTCTATTGCTTTTGTGATTGCTGTCTATGGGATTACGGAGGACACTATGCATTTTAATATGGTATTCATAAGCTTGTGTACAAAACATCCACTTCAAATTTATGTAAGTTATTATATTTAGAAGCTTCAGCAATTCCTCCAGCTGTTCTGCAGAACATTTAAATCACAGGAAAAATGGGAAAGAGATTTGGTGTAACTTTAGGAAAATAGCATTCAGTACTCCTTTATTAAAATTGTTTCCTAATTTCGTCATAAAGACCAACAACATTTTCTTGTAGAAAACTCTTAGAAATAGCTATTACAAAGTAGAGTCTGTCCAGAAAAGGACAACAGAATTTGAGGAGAAAACAATCAAAGTAGTAACAGGAGCACAAATACAAGGTAAAGGTCTTAGAATCACAGAATCACAGAATGTCTTAGCTTGAAAGAGACCTTAGAGATCATCTAATCCAATCAATCTAATTCTTGTCATGGGCAGGGATACCCTCATCTAGACCAAGTTGCTCAAGACATTATCCAGTCTTGCCTTGAAGATCTCTAGGGAGTGAGCATCCACAATCTCTCTGGGAAATCTATTCCAGAGTCTTGCCATGCTTATACTGAAGAATTTCTTCCTAAGATCCAGTCTAAACATGTTTTCCTTCAGATTAAATCCTCTTCCCCTTGTCCTATCACTGGACACTCTTGTAAAAAGTCCCTCCCTAGCCTTCCTGTAGGTTCCCTTCAGGTATTGGAAGGCAGCTATTAGTGACCCCGGAGTCTTCTCTTTTCAAGACTGAACGATCCCAGCACCTGCAGCCTGTCCTCGTAGTAGAGGTGCTTCAGCCCCTGGATCATCTTTGCAGCCCTCCTCTGAACACGCTCCAACAGATCTATGTCCCTTTTGTGGTGGGGACACCAAAAAATGGACGCGTTATTTGAGGTGGGGGTCTCACAAGAGCAGAGTATAGGGGGAGAATCACATCTCTTAATCTGCTGGCCACACTGCTCTTGATGCGGTTGGCCTTCTGAGCTGCATGAGCATACTGCTGGCTCATGTTGAGCTTCTCCTCTATCAACACCCCCAAATCCTTCTCTTCAGGGGTACTCTCAACCCACTCTGTGCCCAGTTTGTATTTGTGCCTAGGATTGGCCCAGCCCAGGTGCAGGACATTGCACTTTGACTTGATGAAGCTCATGCAGTTTGCACTGGCCCATTTCTCAAGCCTGTCAAGGTCCCTCTGGATGGTCTCCCTTCCCTCAAGTGAGTCCACGGCACCACACAGCTTGGTGTCATTAACAAACTTGCTGAGGGTGCACTTGATGCCATTGTCCATTGTCACTGACTAAGATTTTGAATAGCACTGGACCCAGAACAGAGGAACTCCACTTGTCACTCGTATCCATATGGATATCAAGCTGTTGACAACAACTCTTTGAGTGTGACCTTCCAGCCAGTTCCTTTTCCACCAAGTGATCAACTAATTAAGTCTATGTCTCTCCATCTTAGAAACCAGGATGTCATGTGGGACAGTGTCAAATGCCTTGCACCAGTCCAGGTAGATGATCTCAGTTGCTCTTCCCATAGCAACCAGAGCTGTAGCTCTATCATAGAAGGCCACCAAAGCATTCAGGCATGATTTGCCCTTAGTGAAGCCATGCTGACTGTCACCGATCACCTCGTTATTTTTCACCTGCCTTAGTACAGATACCAGGAGGATCTGCTCCATGACTTTACCTGGCACAGAGGTGGGGCTAACTAGTCCGTAGTTCCTTAGGTTTTCTTTTCTTCCCTTTTTAAAAATGAGGGGTATGTTTCCCCTTTTCTAATCTGTGGGAACCCCACCAGACTGCCATGACTTCTCAAATATAATGACTAGTGGCCTAGCAACTTCAGTTGCCAGTTCCTTCAGGACCCATGGGAGTATCTCAACAAGTCCCATGGACTTGTGCACCTTCTGGTTCTCTCAGTGTTTATGGACCTGATCTGCTCCCACCTGTAAAGAAGGAGGTGAGGAGCGTGCCCATATCCGAAAAATAAATTCATGTGTGTAGTTAAAATTAAGTTTATTTGTGGAATATAAGCTCCTCCAAATTTAAAGGTTCAGTATCGGTTGAGAAAAAGATCAAGCTCAAACACTAGCCCTTAACAAAAAAATGATAATCAGCTTTGTCAGGCGGGGAGTCCCATTCTCACCTGATCATCCTTGCTAGGTGTGCCTAGACCAAGGGGGAAACTTCAAAACCTCGGCTGCAGGCGAACCGCCATGAGGTAACTCCAAAACGGCCGCTGGAAGAACCCCATTTTAAAGACTAGTCAATGATGACTGTAGTCAATCATAGCCATCTCGGCTTCTCATTGGCTGCTGGCCAACTTCCTGGGTGTAACTGAGTCCGGACCAGCCCAAGTCCCATTCCGAGGCTGGTAACAAGCCTGGATTAGCCCAGGTCACAGATTTCCTGAAATCTGCCCAGCAACAGCTCAGCTAAGGGGAGGAAACACCTACCACACCACCCTGGGTGGTTCTTCACTCTCCCAGACCCAGGTAATGCCCGCTGTGACTCGGGTGATGTGGCTTAATTGGTTATCAGTGAAGACTGAAGCAGGAAAGTCGTTGAGTACTTCAGTCTTCTCCATATCCTTGGTAACCAGGTCACCTGTCTTGATCCGGAGAGGCTCCATATTCTCTCTTGTTTTTCCTTTTTTCTTTCACATATCCATAGAATCCTTTTCTGTTATTTTTAATGTCCCTGGACAGATTTGATTCCATCAAGGCTTTAGCTTTTCTAACATGGTTTCTAGTTTCACTAGCAATCTCCTTGTAATTATCTCAGGTTACCAGTCCTTGCTTCCACCCTTTCTTCCACCCTTTGTGGATTCCCCTTTTGTGTGTGATTTTGGCCAGGAATTCCTTGTTCATCCATTGTGAGGATTACATAATACAGGGCTATAGCAAGAATGTTCAATGGCTACACAGAGATGAGGGACTGACTTGAATCAGATCAAGGTCTGGAAATTAAAAATAACATATTATAGAAGATAGGAAAAAATAATTTTTTAAATTTAATTCTTATGATCTAGATAAAACATCCTTGCAGTACAGTTCAGAATTAGACAGATCTCCCCTACACAACTCAAGGAAAAGTGGTTTCAGGTAACAGCTTTTATGCCAGGAGTTTTAACTGGTACATAAGTGTCAGGTTTTGGAAGTTATAGAGATCCCTATACCGTGTGATATCATCAATGTGAGATTTTGAGGTGACTTTCACATTTTATCTATTTAATTGGTAATCTAACAGGAAATAGAATTTCAGTAAAATAACAATTAGGGTAGAATAATCATGGAGTTAAAATAAAATGCAGTGAGCAGAAAGACACAGAAAGCAAAGCATCTAAAATGAGAATTTCAGCTCTGTCCTGCAACTTCACAAATTCTTTGGCAGCCTTATCCTCAGTTCTGCAGATTCATGACTTCTACATACGTGGAAATTTCAGTTCTAAGTTTTATTGCATTTCCTTCTAATACACATCTGCATTATTTATGGTACCCATCTTTAATCTAATATTAACATCCATTATTAATAGACCCAATTACAAACCTAGGAGTCAATATACCTCTAGTATTGTCATTTATTTTGTTGCCCATCAGTGGTCTACCTCCTTCCATTATTTATTGATGCATTTTCTATTTTGTATTAGGAATTCATTTAAAGAATTTTCAGATTCAGTAAAAAACCCACTTAATGAAACATCCAAAAGAGGACAGAGTCAAAAGTATCTTTAGGGGTATTAAGACTAGACAGAAATCAGTAGATTGATGGATGGGAAAAAAACAATAACTATAAAAACTATCAATGTAAATATCTAATAGAACACACAAGTGGTGAATCTATATTATTACTATTATAATTTGCAGGGACATTTTTATGTTACATTAGAAAAGAAAATCTACTGATCAGTAATGGCACGTATTAACAAAACTAACATTCACCTGAGTTTGTACTACAGTTATCTGCTATGAACTTGATCCTGCTTATTTTCACCTGGGATTAAAAGTATCAATCAGTCAGACCCATCTATTTTTAATACCTAAATATTTAAGATGTTTTGCATTAAATGTACTCAGTTGACTGAGAAAAAAAATATTTTTTTTTTCATTTTAGTCTTTAAAGTATTATTTCAAAATCATTTTCTGGATGAAAATGGAGATACTTATCCTTGTTATGATCATATATTTTTTTCAATGTTGTTTTGTAGCTATAGCACTGATTTTCTTAGCTGTCAAAGGAGATGTGAACTGTGTTCTACTCAGTCACATTTGTGTTATAAATTGTTATTGATATAGATTATTTTGAGAACAGTATGGTCTTCCGAACTCCTATTATGGGCCAAATAATTAACTTGGCTTCCATTGCAAATTGAGATTGCTTACATTAAAAGGAAAAAATAGGGACAAGAATTAGATATGCAATCCATTTATTTATGCATACATATTCTTTAATAGCCCTTAAATGCACATTTTAAAGGTATTTTCTTAGACAAGGACTCCTACTAAGCAATAAAATTATGAGCTTAATCTGTAAGCAATATATACCAACCCAATTAAGTAATATGAGGTTAATCATAAGTATAGCTCTTGCGTTTAGTGAAGTCTAAAATGGTATAAGAGAAACCTGAGAAATACTTGAAATACCATATGGAAAGGTCAACTTGATATTTCTGTGATAGCAAAAATACACCCTAAATGCCATGGAAATGGCAGTAACGTAGTATTTGCATTACAGAAAAAAGAATGATCAGTCATTTACCAAAATTTAACAGAGGAAGGTGCAGAAGAAGGGTTTTATAGCTTCTGTGTTACCCATGAGAAGAATCACTAATAAATATAAAACCAGCTTTTTTGAGTAGCTAGTGGTGTGGGATACAGCAGCCATACTAATGTTAAAGTTATTATAAGCCATCTGGAGTTTGCTGTGATGATGCTGTAGTGGTGATTTGATATTCTCATTTACGGTTTGGAAAAGTGGAATATGCGTAGACTAAGAAAGGACTAAAACAGTCTCACTCCAGCTTCTTTATGTGCTTTCCATTGAATTAATCACTCACATTTACTGAAGCAATTTGTGATTTTTCTAATTTCCTCACCAGATCCTCATTACCAGTTTTTTGTCAAAACAAAATAGGTTTTATGGCTGAGGGAGAAGGAAAAAATATAGGAGGAAAAAAGTTAGTTATTTACTAATAAAAGTGAAAAAAATAATGTCACTTTACCTTCTTTTAGAACCTCGAAGTGTTTCAAGCCTACATAAACACATGATCATTTAGGCTGACTTACTGTAATGCAGGCAGATATTTTCTAAGCAGTAATTCCTGCATCTATAACTTACACCTGAGTCCAACTGTTAGAAGGACAATGGGTGTTTAAAAATCCAAAATTAATGCAACAGAGAATGTAACACATTACTGTAAAATGTTTAAATATATTAATAATTTAAAATATACACTTTATTTTTAGGCTGAGGTGGGGTTTTTAACCATCTTCTATCCCATTTATATTGTTATTCTTTTGTGTGATGGGCTAAAGGTCTGTCTAATATCACAAGTCTTCCTAAGAAGGCAATTAGAGATTGTGTTCAAACTTCCAAAACATGGACACATATGCTTTCTAAAGCATAGACACTACAAATTTCAGGTATCACAAGCAACATCTGCAGGTAATGACTTCTCTTTTTACTTGGTAATTCCTGTTTTATTCGTTATCTACTGTTGCAGACAGGGAACAAAATAAATTTGAGTCCAACACAGGACTTAAAATTTCCCAAGCAAGATTTTTGCCTTACAGGTGTGATTATGCTCTCATATTTGAACAATGCAGCAATTACCTATTTGTACTAGTAATATGATTAAAAAAAAAATATAGCTAGTGTGGGAGGAGGAAAATATCCAATAGCCTCTACTTACCAAATGATTTCTTAACCAGAAAAATCAAGCTTGAATTAAGAGCTGTTATAGTGTATTTTACCCAACCAGCTATCTTCTAGAAGAGTGATGTTTGTTTCTAGTTTGCATATTACCAGATAGTACATGTCTATGTATTTTACAAAGACAGAACTGTCAGTTTCTAAGATGTCCTTTCCGGTTTACAGTAAAGCATACAGGCTGGGGAAAATAGATTTTTTTTAAAGTACAAATTTAAATGTGTTGTCGAGAAAACAAAGTTTTAGAGTTATGTGCAATTAGTTTCAGATACTTTGTCTTTGACAGATATGTGCTGTCTCAGCTACTGGCAGGCTGAAGAACAAAGGTTTATAGAGCAGATTTTCCTGTCAGACTTGGAGAAGAGAGAATTCATTACTCACAGAAACATTTTCTCCATAGCTATATATTACAGCCTACTGAGTATATGTCCATTTTTATTTGCTCTCGGCTTTGGAAGCCAATAACTAGCTCAGAATTGCAGGTCACAAATTAGAAGTGTAAAAAGGAAAAAATGCCTGATTGAGTGAAATTCCATTTTTTTCTAAACATGTCTCCAAGGTGAGCATACAATTTATCCTCTTTGGTGCATCAGCGCATGGTACATCTGGAACTGACATTTACAACTTTAACAACTATTCTAGTTGTCCATGGTTTTCAGTTGGCTGCAAGGGGCTTAACTTCTGCCATTTTCAATCCCTTTCTGCTTGATGCAACTGCTTGTTTCACTCTGCCATCTCTATTACGATTCTGAGGCCTCTCAAACATTTCAGTAATAATGTGGCAGTGAAGGCACAATATTACAGCCAACCCAATCTGTTCGTTCTGACTTCAACAGTTTCAGAGCAACCACATAATAAATTTTTTTGCAACAGTTTGGTACAGTATTAACTCAGGGGAAATATCAAGCATACACTAGGTGTAATGAGATAGTGATAATCTTTGGGCTCTTCTGGTAGCAGCTAAAATGACACCTTATGTCTTCTTTAGAAGACATAAGAAAATTAGTAGCACTGCAAAGTGGATTAAATTTGGCTAAATAATCTTGATTTTGACTCACTTATGAACTTCTATGAGGGGGAGAAAGTGGCTATACTTTTCCTTTCTATGGGGAGATAAACTCAACAGAGGGTATGTGAGTAATTAAAGCATATTTCACAGATTTCTTCACAGAAATTAATGAACTAGTTCTCAATACTTAAGTAATATTCACATAAATGGATCCCCATGTCACCAGAAGTTCAGTAGAACCAATATAACTACACATGGGACCACAAAGATGACCAATGGCAGGTCAGTAAAATCCTGGACTTAGTAGAGTATTATAATAAAAGCAAATAAGTGAGACCAAGATGTTTCTATAGTATGCTGCCCAAACTCTGCATATGTGCAGTTCATATTAGTACATACCAAGAAAATTTATAGACGTAAGTGAATTTTTGAACATGCTCTCACAAAATACATTGTGCAACCAAAAGGAATACTTTCTCTTTTACATTTTATTAGAACTTTTTTTTTCCTTTTTCAGTTAAACCCCTTGAATTCTATAATATTACAATACTATGTTTAATTGTCTGGGTTTTGGATAAAAAAGACTATTTTTACCAGATTTGATGTTGATTTTGAGTAATTTTAAAGACTAAAATATATAAAGCAATTTTCTTTTTTTTTCTTTCAAAGGTAAAACTAAAGTATAACTCCAAAATTAGGATAGCTATACACTATCTTTCATTTTCTACCAAAAATCCCTAGTTTCCTAATAACTTCCATTAAAAATCACTGTATGACAATGATTTTCTATGACTGATTAAATTTGTGTTGCAAAAAGAAATTTACCTCTATAAAATGCAAAGCAGATTCTGATTTTTTCTAAATATCGAGTAGTAACAATACTTCATTACTTCTTTTTAGAGATGAAAATAAGTAATTTATGGTTCCAACAATAGAAAGAATCCATCAGGAGTAATGTATATCTGCTCATTTTCCAAGCAATGGTAAGTCACAGATGCTAAAAAAACCCCAAACAACAAAACACCCCCAAACTAATCTTATTGTGTTCTACAATGCAATTAATAAAAACTTTAAAATTCACTACTGAAAACTCAGATGTGTGGTAGGTGATGCTTTCTTCATATTTTTATTTAATTTTCTTTTACTTTATACAAATTCTTTATATGTCATAACTATGAGCTCAACCTTTGAATAAATAATAAATAACTCCATATGATCCCAAATAGAGCCAGCTCATAATCTTTGCAAGTCAGTGCTCTTTTCATATTCAGCTTCGTAGATGACATTTATTAGCCTTTCTCCTTATTACCAAAGCAAATTTATATTTTATAAAGGAATAGATTTCAGTGGGAATTCCCCATCACTGTAAACACAACTTAGGTATACTTTGTTAGATCTGCTAAATTTGAAGAATGTAGCCACTCATAACAGAAAGTCAGCAAATTGTGCAGTTTGAACAGTAGAACCAACTTAAAAATGTTCTTTACAGAAATCTAATGTATGCATCCATCTGAAGAAAATAGTAGATGAATGTTGCTAGGGATAAAGATCAGAACAATCACAGTATGGCAGAAATAAACAAAACCTGATATTAGAGGACACATAGCTAAATTCATTAAAGACTTTGGAGATTTAAAAGTGGTTTGAAACCTCAAAAGCCTGTTAATATGACTTCATTTCATTCTGATCTGTAATATACGGAAAGTATCATTATAGATTTGGAGGACCTCACAGTATTAGTTTTACGGTTGGACTCAATGATCATAAGGGTTTATTCCAGCATAAATGATTCTATGATTCTAGGATTTCCTATTCATGAATCAGAATTTAAATATCACAAAAAGTTTCAGTCTGGAATGATATTTTTAAACTAGAGTAGGGTAGATTTGGATGTTAGGAAGAAGTTCTTTACTATGAGTGTGGTGGAGTACTGGAACAGGTTGCCCAGAGAGGTGGTGGAGACTCCATCCCTGGAGGCATTCAATGGTGAGGCTTGATGGGGCTCTGAGCAACCTGATCTACATAAGGATCACAGGATCACAGAATGTCAAGGTTTGGAAGGGACATCAAAAGATCATCTAGTCCAGCCCCCCTGCCAGAGTAGGGTCACCTACAGTAGATCACACAGCAACGTGTCCAGGTTTTGAAAGTCTCCAGGGGAGACTCCACAACCTCCCTGGGCAGCCTGTTCCAGTGCTCTGCCACCCTCACAGTGAAAATTATTTTCCTAATGTTTTTTGTGGAATCTCTTATGTTTGAGCTTCCATGCGTTTCCCCTAGCCCCACCATTAGACATCCCTGAGAAGAGCCTGACTCCATCCTCCTGACACTCTCCCTTGACGTATTGATAAACATTGATGAGGTCACTCCTCTGCCTCCTCTTCTCCAAGCTAAAGAGATCCAGCTCCTTCAGCCTTTCCTCATAAGGGAGATGTTCCACTCCCTTCATCATCTTTGTGGCTCTGCACTGGACTCTCTCAAGCAGTTCCCTGTCTCTCTTGAGCTGAGGGGCCCAGAACTGGACACAATATTTTAGATGTGGCCTCACCAGGGCAGAGTGGAGGAAGAGGAGAATCTCTCTTGACCTACTAGCCACATCCCTTCTTGGCCACGAGGGCACATTGCTGGCTCATGGTCATCTTGCTGTCCACCAGAACTCCCAGATCCCTTTCTCCTACACTGGTCTCAAGCAGAGCAGTCCCCAACCTATACTGGCACATGAGGTTGTTCTTTCCCCTGTGCAAAACTCTACACTTGCCCTTGTTGGATTTCATAAGATTTCCCCTGGCCCAGCCCTCTAGGGCTTGTCCAGGTCTTGCTGAATGGCAACACAGACTTCTAGTGTGTCAACCACTCCTCCCATTTTCATGTCATCAGCAAACTTGCTGATAGTGCTCTCTAATCCCTCATCCAGGTCATTGATGAATATATTGAACAGCACTGGCCTCAGCACTGACCCCTGAGGCACTCCACTAGGTACAGGCCTCTAATTAGACTCTATCCCATTGATCACAACTCTCTGACTTCTTTCCTTCAACCAATTAGAGACCCACCTCACTACTTGGTCATCCAGACTTCCTCTCTTTAGCTGTGAGGATCCTGTGGGAGACGATTTCAAATGCTTTACTAAAATCCAGATAAATCAGGTCCACTGCATGGCCACCACCCATCCACCTTGGTATATCTTCATAAACGGCTATCAGGTTGGTCAAACATGACTTCCCCTTGGCAAAGACATATTGACTGCTCCTAATGACCCTCTTATCCTTGATATGCTTAGACACAGCATTAAGGATAAATTGTTACATCACCTTTCCAGGGATGGAAGTGAGGTTGAACAGTCTGTGGTTACCCGGGTCCTCCTTCCTGCCCTTTCTGAAGACTGGAGTGACATTTGCTTTCTTCCAGTCCTCAATTGTCTCACCTGTTCCCCACGACTTACCTAAGGTGACGGAGAGTGGCCTAGCAGCTCCCTCAGCAACTGAGGGTGCATCCCACCAGGGCCCATGGATTTATGCAAACTCCTCCTTTATCCTGACTTCCTCTGGAGCCTCAGGGCTCTGGGGCTCTGGAGGGCAGTCTCCTACTCACTGCAGGGGGATTGGACTAGATGACCTTAAAGGTCCCTTCCAACCCAAAGCATTCAATGATTCTATGATTGATTCTGTTCTTCTATGATTGATTCAATCATCAATTCTATGATTCTATAATTCTATGATATATTTTAATTTCAGAGCATTTGTCTATCTCAATGCACCTATACAGAAACATCAGGATCTGAAATATTATGCCAAGCTCATCATTTGCCCTGCCTTACTGTGGTTGTTTCACACAATTCAAAGCTTCTTCCAAGAAACCTTGAAGATATCTGCATGTCAGCTTTACTTGAAGTTGATAAAAATGTCATCCAAGAAGAAAACTTAAAAGTCCTACAAAATACATAGATGAGAGATTTCAGCACTTCCAGATGCCTGCCATAAAGGCAAAAGGCAGCATAGTTTGTCCAGCTGTAAAACTGTCTCTAATTAAATTACATTTTGAGACAGAACTTCCACAACAACTCAGCAGAAGCCCATTTTAGGCCGTGAAATTCTGGATGGAACAACTGTAAGTGAATTCAGTGCCATTTACAGGAAGCCAGTTAACTTGGTAAATATCTCGTCCAAACCAAGATTTCTTCCATTATACTGAACTGAATACCAAAACAAGGCATATGTTTGCCTTTTCATAGTGATCAAAGCCATGTGCCAAATAGAACGGAGCAAACAAAGCCATTGAGCTGACCAATCAGCTACCAAAATGCTGGAAGCCCAACTGATGAGCCATGCTGATTAATGATCATAAAATATTAAGCAACAGATGTTGAAAACCTGGGAATTGTGCAGATGAATCACTGTGCTGTTTTATATCATCGTGATGAATTATAAATGACCCCAGTTTTGTCTATTTATAATCACTGACCTGAATATGCTTTCTATAACTTGAGTATCTGTCTCATGAAATTCAAGTCTAAATGTTAGCCAGTAGCCTGAGTTCTGTTTTCTTGTGAGGATTTTTATTTTTCAGAATGCACATCTGAGTTGTGGACTATGAGATACAATATTAACTTTAAACATAGAAGGTGTCACATTGGATTATAGGAATGGGAAGAAACCTCCAGAAGATATGCAAGTATACACTCTTTGGCAGTGGAACTCAGACAAAGATGCTTTGAAGAGTTTTCATGGGAAGTAGTCCAGAGAACATGAAATAAAACCTGTAGGTGATAGTTCTAAATCAGTTCAGCAGCAAGCAGTCGACAGTCACACTCTTTTATGAGTCCAACTCTTTTCCAAATCGCATCCAGCCTGAGGCAAACCCATACCATTACTAGAGTATTGCAGAAAAGCTTCAGTGTGCTGCAAGCTCTTATTTTCTCTTCATTTACAGCCATAAGTGAAACAAGTAATTAAAGAAATCTGAACAACTTGAACAGGAACTTAGCAGATAACAGAAAGAAGCAGAAAATACATGAGCAGCTGCATAGGCTATATGCTACGAATGTTAAAGAAAGAAACTCCTCAGTCTGTAAGAGGAAGAGTAAATTTGCTTCTCTAAAGGTGATCCCAAAGTGGATTTCTTCCCCTCTTTTTCCGATAACAGCAAGGACAAAGGCACGGTTTAACACCAGCCAGCAACTAAGCACCACACGGCTGCTTGTTCACTCCTTCCCACTCACAGAGAGATGAGGAGAAGGATTAAAAAAAAAAACAAAACAGCGAAACTTATGGGTTAAGGTAAGAATGATTTGGACAATGTCCTTAATATATGCGTTAACTTCTGGTCTGCCCTGAAGTGATCAGACAGTGAGAGTAGATGATCATTGTAGATCCCTTCCTACTGATATATTTTATTGTTTCTATTGCTTCTGTTGTAACTCTCTGAAGGAGCCTAGAAATGGGAAAAATACAAAGGAAAATAACTAGTTGCTGTTCCAGGAGATTATCATGTCTTGCCCAGGAGAGGGGGACACAAGAGACTTAGTTTTGTAATTATCCAATGGAGTGGACAACAATGGGACAAGCCTCATTAAGGCTTGGCAATATACTGTAATTTAATGATAACCAGGAAAAAACTAGATATACAACAAACTATAGCAAACTTCATGTTACTTAATGATAACAAGGAAAAAGGACATATAACAGCTTCTAACAGGCAGTATTATACTTAATGATTACAAGATAGAAAATAAGTATAAACTAAGCAAGCATTATGATAGGCCTTGCATTACTTAGTGAGAAAGGAAAGGGAAAGAAAGAGAGAGAGGAAAGAGCGGGGGGGGAGAGAAGGAGGGGGGGAAGAGATCCAGATTCCTGCATTGGTCCTGCCAAGGAAGATTCAGGGATGCCATCATCTTTTTTAGTTCTCCTCCTACACTTTTCTTCTTGGTGTCCTTGTCTCAGTCGATATGCTTCTCCTCCTCTTCTTCTTCTCTCTGCTGTCTTCTGCCTCATGTCTCCTCTAACTTTTTGCTTTATCCCACCTCACTTTATACACGTTTTTTCTACATGTAGATGTACAGTATGTCCTGTAGAGAAGCAGGGCATTTCATTGTTTATGACCATATGCAATTGCCCTATCTCCTTGGGAGATATACTATGAGACAAGACCATCCTGCCTTCGCAAAACTCCTGATCTCATGAATATTCAGACCAAGGCTGTTTGAGACATCTGTTTTCTGCTTCTCTCTACCACATTCCATTCGGCACTTATCAGTTTGCCACACAGGACCAGAAACTGGTCTTGTTTTTGACCAGGCTGGGGATTTGTAAAATGCCGAGAAATGTTTAAGGCAAACAAACATTCACGTGTCTGTCTGCTACAGAGATAAGGAAATTAATGAAATTTGCCTTCTGACAAAAAGATAAAAACCTGAACAGTTTATGCTGAGTTGAATATACATTCAGAAAGTGAAGGAAACTGTAGGAAAGAACAGAGAAAGTAGATTATATTGGGGCACATTTTAACAGTGAACTTTGTCACTAGGTAGCTAAACAGAGGTTAAGATAGTCAATTGCTCCCTGACAAACTCACAGACTTGACAGACTTGGCATTATAGGTTGCTAATGCAAATGTCATTCTATCTGTAAAACTCAAAGAACGAGTTTTAGATTTTTCAGTCTCAGGAAACATATGGATTATCAGGGTACTATGGCCAGTCTATGCCCCTTTATGGTAAAAAGCACAGTAATTCCTTCTACTCCTATAATATGAAAATACAGAAAACAAGAATTTAATAGGTAATATTTACTTCAAAACCTTTACAGTTGACTGTCTTCAAAAGTCAATCTTGTTAAACAAATTCTGTGGAAGCAGAAGAGCTTGAAACACATCCCAAGGCCTTAGAAAGACTGTAGGAGAGAGATCAGATTTGATTGATAGCTGAAATTGCTAATGTATGCCAGACTAAGAGTCCGTGAGAGACCTTAGTACTGCAGATCGCTGCATTGTGCAATGATTACAAAGCAAACTGGGCACAGAGACAGAACAGAAATTCCTTTACTTCAGGTAGTAAGTCTGTATATTAATTTTTAGTCTGAACAGATAGTTTTAATACCTACAGTCAATGGATACTATGTATCAAGTTGAAATCCAAAAAGTTTAAGAAGTCAAGAAAAATATGAAGATTGTGCAGTAGACAAAATAAAATATTAGAAACTGCAGCTCTGTTTGTTGATCTTGTGAATGCATTCACTCTTTAAATGTAAATAATTTAGAAATCTGTGCTACTTAATTTGGTACCACAGTCATCTAGGAAAGGATAGAATTATCATCTAAATGTTATGGAGAAAAAAATTGAGGAAGCAGGCTGCATCATGCAAGGACTATTCAAGATTTCTAACCCTTCACAAGAACTGTAATCCACTAAACAAGAAAAAAACAGTAAGAATCGAGTGTATTACTTGATGCTTTCTGCAACTTGATTCTTTTCAGGGGAAATTAACCCCTCACCTTTGCTTTTAATCCTGAAAAGATTTTTTTTTCCTTTTCTTGTTCTTCAGAATGATGAGTTGTCAAGCTGCTGTGATGACTGCAACACTATTGTTCATGTCTGTCACAGTTACGCTGAATGATATCTGAATCAACAACTGAAATCTGTGACAGATATGAATCAAAAACATGAAGCTTCATTTACTATGAACAGTACAATCGGTCTTGAGCCACAGGAGGTTAGTCTTTAGATACCACTTTGCTTATTTTCTCAGTAGTCACATGTCAGATCTGAAAGCTCTACTGCTGTCTCAATCAAATTTAATTTCCCTTCAAGAAATCCTCTTAGAAAATAATGAAGATTATAATGCAATTAAAAGTAGAACTTCAGATCATAGTGTCTTGAGTCAACAAAGAGTAAAACAGCTTTATGACAGGATCTTGGTGAGTGAAATCCCTATGTTATCTGCCTTCATAACAAACTCCCAAAAACCTAAACATTTTTTTAGATTATGAATTAGAAATATTAAATTTTAAAATAGACAAAATTCAAAGAGTCCTCGTTGGAAATTATTTAGAAACAATTTTTCACCTGTCTTTTTCTTGGTGAACCTTCCGTTCGATTCAATGACTTTCTGAGCTGTAATGAACTTTGCACAGTATCTTGGGAAGATTAGGAAGTGGATGTTGCCAGCACATCTGTACTGTGGCTGCCTACTCTCTGCTCCTCTGAAGCTTCTGGCATGCTCTTCTCCTAAAGCAGCCCGAGAGAGAGCCTGTTGTCCTCTCTGCTTCCAGAGGGGTTGAACTTGCCCTTTCTCTTTGCTTGTTCAAATAAACCCAGAACACACATAAATATTATCAGTCAAATGGAGTAAAAAGCTATAGGAATACTTTGACAGTAGATATGCACAATTAATATTGAACAGCTAGGAACTGCTTAAATGAATTACTTATCATAATGATTTAATAGCTCATTTAAAGACTAAACTAACTTTTAAAAAATGTTATTATCCAAATAAAGGAATAGGATGCTGTCAGAAAATCCTTCTGATCTTTTTTGTGGCATATCACATGAAAATTAAGTACCATGCTTATGACAACAGCTTTAGAGATGTGAAGATTTTTTTTGCATATATTTTGACATCTCTAATAATATGAGCTTTCACTCTCATAGAATCTGTGGCAGAGAGAACATAATTGCAAAGTTTCTTCAATGCTGATGTAAAAAGAAGTAAAATAGATCATATAAAGAAATGGAATTAGTTGAAGGATAGAGAAGATTAATAGCAAAAATTTTTGCAAAAGTCAAACGTCTTATTCTTTTTAATTTCAAAATAAGAACCTAAGGACAATACCTTTTCAACTTAGTCAGTCTAAGTTCAAATATCAATAAGTAATACTTACTAAGAGCCAACATATGCAATTGTTATGATAACTGATATTTTTTAATAAAGGTTCTTTTAAGGAAGTACTACATTTTCAATTTTTATCTTAATTTACAGACATATAAGAAATTTCATGCCATTGTTCACATTATAAAGCAGTTCAGAGCACTAGAATAGTGACAGTGAGAGAAGAAGTTGAAATAAATAAATAAAGGGAAAGCCCCCCCACTCCTGCTGGAAATTACAAAGTGAGATATAAAGAATCATCAAGAGGTTTTATTTGTCATATCACAAAATAGATAAAATCCATTTTGACGTGTCATAAACACAAATATAATGTGTTTTACAGCAAACTAGAAATTGTTCTAAATAATACATTACCTTGGAAAAAGAAAAAGATTACGATATTTTTTAGTACTCCTGAATGGTGGTGCTGGCTGTGATGAATCCCAAGAATTCCTAGCACAAAATATTGGATAACTCTTGTTCAAACCTCAGGTTATCACAACTGAGGTTTGTTAAACCAGAAAATAATAAGTTTTAAGGCCTCATATGTTTCCTTATACACAATATTTGTCTATTCTATAAAGCAATGTCCTAAATAGAACAAACATTTCATTGGCTGCTGAACTGTTGTAGATAGCGGAAACTCAGTTGATGACCTGTGTAGGTGTACGGTTACGTAATGCTGAGCAAGTACGTTTTAAAAAGTGTTATCTATGACAAATTGATTACCAGAACTGATTGATTTTGTAAAAGACCACAATCTCACTGTTGTGTATGTGCTTTTAACATTGTCAGAAATCTGGGTACAGAAACTGTCAGCCAAAACTTTTGGGATTGAAGAACAAAAAAGGACAACATGGTCCAGGATGTATGCAGAATACCTGTAACAGATCTTCCATACACATCTAAGATCCTTCATAGAGTAAGCTTTAATAATTAGATAAGAGAGATTCCTATTAGTAATACTTTTCTTAAATATACTTGTGAGGACTTTCTATATTTATCTGGAACTGAATTTTTTTCTGAGTCTTTCTTCTGCAGATTATGATTTGGGCTTTAAAACAGAACCTTTCTGTCTATCACTTAGCAATGAGTGATGTCTTATACATTCTTTGTGGAACTGTGGATTTTGAAATTCATAGCAAATGATATTCTCAAACTGTTACTGTTTCCCATCTCATTCTGTCGTCTTCCTGTGCTACCTGCCTCTGTTCCTGAGGAATTTGTGGGTACCATGTTTCAAAATAGATATGATCTCTATTGTAATCAAAGAACTTTGTTTTTTTTTAACTTCCTGTTTTTTAAAACCCAGATAAATTAATTTGTATTCATAAAATTACATAGAATATTATCTTTTAAATGCCAAAATAAAGGCAAATCATTTCATTTTGTGCATAACTGAAAAAAGTCTCAAATAAATAGATAGGATTACAGAATACAATACTAGGTAGGCAATTTATTATAGGTAAATTTTTAATGAGTATCTGGAAGCTTAAAAAATCTAATTCCTTTTTTTTTTTTTAAAAAAAAAAAAAGGAGCAAATTCCACTGATTTTTATTAAAAACCACCTGAGGTAGGATTCAGTTATAGATACTGGTGTGTAGTGCAAGTACCAGATTTCTGAACAAAAGGAACCAAAGACATCTAAGTTACAATTATTTCCCAAAGCCCCTAGAGTAAGAAAGATATAGTAATGCAGAATTTCCAAAT
The DNA here is from genome assembly GCF_000703405.1 of Apaloderma vittatum. Taxonomy (NCBI): domain Eukaryota; kingdom Metazoa; phylum Chordata; class Aves; order Trogoniformes; family Trogonidae; genus Apaloderma; species Apaloderma vittatum. Next base: position 2,142 of record NW_009702914.1, on the reverse strand, counting down.
TGGAAATGGAAGTGACTGAGTTCCTAGATTATACAGAAAAATCCATCAAATAAGCCAAAAGAAAAACAACTGCCATTTTCACTTAGTAAAAACATCCTGACTAGTCACAGATATGGTGGTCATCAGCTTAATCCAAACCAGGACAAATCGGTAGAGAATCATAGAATCATAGAATCATAGAATCATAGAATGGGCTAGGCTGGAAGGGACCTTAGAGAGAGAACGTTGTTCTCCAGCTTGATAACTTGTTCTAGCTTTTATTTTCCATTCTGTCAGAAAAGACTGAAAAATAAATAAAATTAAGAAAAATTGGAGTAATTGGTCAAGACAGATTTTTCTTCTTCCCTAACCACTCGTGGCTCAGGGAAGGATTGAGAAAGAAATAAATTTTAAATACACACAAATAAACCAGAAAATTGAATTCTCTAGAAAAACCAAGGTAGCATACACTGCAATAGTTCTATCCTGAAGAACTGGATTACTCTACTACATAGCCCGTTCTAGAAACTCAAGAAACTAAATGTGAAAACAACAACTAGTTCTAATTAGCCCTTGGAGAACTGAGTTTCAAACAGCCCAACTGGAATTTGATGTGTATGAAACAACTTAACTCTAAATCAGAGAAAACATATGTGTGAGCATCTGCAAAAATAACCAACTAAGCTTCACGTAGCTCTAATGGTCATAAACTCACAGGCTAGGACATACTAGCTTGACGTTACTTATTCAAGTAAGTTTAAATCTCTGGAGACTATTTTTCTCTAGCTGCAGTTTTCACGTGTTAAGAAATATATAAGGCACAAAGCACTATCATTTTCAAGGTCTCATTTACATTAGATTTCATGTGGAACATGATAAATATTGATTTTCTCCCTGAAGTATGAGAAGAACTAACTAGGAAAGGGTCAATAGTATAGACTAATAGGCAGACACAGAATTCAAGGACTCTGTCATCTATCATATTGGTTCTAATAGGATTTTCAAGTATATGTAGAGGTTATTATTCTATAACACTCAGTCTACCAATTACTCTCATAGGCAGTTTAAAAGTGTAAAAGAGTAGCAAAGTTATACAATGGACTAGCAAGCAGTTACTTTGTAAATGACGACAGGTTTATACCTTCTTTACTCTGCCAGTCATCCATGTTTTAAATAGAAGACTAAAGTCTTTTGCTCGTGTTTTTTAAAGCACTCCTACCTAGGGAGAAATGTGATGTAAGATCAAAAATATGCTACAAATGACATAGGAAAAAACGGATTTTTTTTTTTGGTTCAAATAAAGACAATAGTTTATAATCAATAAGAAAATATTTTCAGTCAGATTCAACTTGAGTTTGTGTAGAAACCTATGTCTTTACATATAGTACAGTATGAAATTGAACTTAAAATGATGGAGAAAGGCTAAGATGAATGTAAAGAAGACATGGTTGAACTTTTAAACAGTTTATTTGCCAGCTTCTCACATTGCTGTAGTTTATCTTCTCTCATGGGTGTACAGGACAGTCTGGCATGTGGCTTCAGGCCTCTCCTAGCTGAATGCCTCATTTCTGAAACTTGTGAGGTCTTTTTTCATGCTGAGAATTTGCAGATGAGCCTTGCATTTTCTCCTATGGGAATGTGTAAGATAGTTTCTGAGCTGTCTTCAACACCAATGTGTCTGCATCCCAGAAATCTGATTGATTACCAAGGACAGATAATTATTAACAGATCCATTCTTTCACTTCTGTCATACACAGTTTAATCTATGAAAAAAAAGGTTGGAGAAGAAAGCTGAACTAATTAGGATTAGAAATAATAAGGAAATTTCTAACCAAAATCACTGGAACATTGTACCAGGGACAGAATAACAATACACAAATACAAAATGTGTTTCATCTAATAAAATATTTCACTGTTAAAAGTCGAGAGTCTTTATGCTTGTTTTGTTTTGTTCAAATAACAATCAAATAATTTAAAATCTCATGGTTAGATTTTGTAACCACAAAAATGGCATTTGTTCTCATTCTACATGAAGGACCGCACCTGTTCTAGTGTAGACATTCAACAAGTGAAGAGGTTGAGAATTTGTCTTCAATCATTGCTTTGGTCCAAGTCGTTGTTCCTTTGCAATCTGTTTTCATAGAATCATAGAATGGCATAGGC
>NW_009702913.1:0-1533 GCF_000703405.1 Apaloderma vittatum | reverse complement strand
CCACAAACTATCCATCCTTTATAACACAGGGATAACAGCAGGGTTGGGGAGGGGAAAGGCGTCCTGGAGCCTGAGAGCTTTTTTCAGCCCAAAAGGCAACACAGCCTCCTGTCATCACCTAACTTGAAGCACACAGCGCTGCTCACCTCCCGGTTGTGCTGCTCCCTGAGAAGTTCTCGTAGTGTACTGTTGGTTTCTTCAAAAGTGCTCAATTTCTGAAGCAGTAACTCTTTTTGTCTTTTTAGTGTGGTAATATCTGTGGTGCTCATACGGTTCTCCTAGAAGGAAAAAACATCTAAGTGTTCATATGGTATTAGTGTATGAAGCTGATAAAAGCATGAGCAGTGCAATAGTCAGCATCAATTGTACAGAAGGTGACTGAATGCTGCAAGTAAATATCCCACTTCCTAACCAAACAAGTAAAGAGCCTGAGCATGTTAAAACCCTTCACTTTTCTTTACATTTTAAAGACAGCCATGTAACAGGACAACATAGCAAAGGCAAGAACAAAAGAAGACAACACCTACAATGTTGAGTCTCCCAATTGTATTTTTCAGTGCATGGATCTGCCTCGCTGCTGCTTCTCCATCTCTTTCTGCCTCGCTCAGCTTGGACATCAAACATTCCTTCTCACGCTGCAAGTACTTCTTCTGTAGCCTGTAACAAGAATTCAGCCATCAGAGAAACAAGAAGCTTTGACAACTGCTCCAGCCACTATTGAGATACACTTGTTTGGGTTAAAACTCATAAAAGCCTTGAATCGGAGGACAGAAGTTCTAAACAGACACTACTTCAGATTCACCCTCTTTCAGTGTGAAAGTTGTTCTGACAGAAGCCAGCAAGTAGACACCAGGAGCTTGCTAGGATCACTGCTGGGACAGATGGGGCTTATGCCAAAGCCTGCACACACTATTAAACCCAAAGCACAGCGCTGTGCTTTTCCTGTGCACACAAGACACACCAAAAACAAGATTCCAAATGACTGAACACAAAACAGGAAAGCACATCAAAATACGCAGCTCAAAGTTTTTTGCCAGGGCCTTTAATTTCAGACACATTCACAAAGTTTGCTGAAAAAGGAATACACAGTATTAACTTTCAAGACATTTTTCTTCAGGAAAAAATAAAACTAAGTCTCTTAAAACACTAGTGTCCCCCTGAAGACAAACACCTTCTTCATTCTTAAGATGCAAAAATGTCAGACTCGTAGACCTTCAGGGTCTCTAAAAAAATGATACATTTATTCACTCCTCTAAGGGGCTATTGCTCCTGTCTCAATACAATTTTCACAAACGCCAAAAATTCCCCCTCTAGTTCTCAGCTCTGTGTTTATTCAGTTGTTGTTCTACCAATATCATCACAATTCAAACAGCATCTCTTAATTTTCAAAACCTTAACTGCAGAGCCAGGACGACTCTCCAGTAAGCCACACAAGCCAACTGCTCTTAGTTCCTCTCCGAGTAGTTTTTTCTATTCCAATAATAGTGCTAGAGCCCTTCTCTGCAGCTGTTGCTATGGGAAGTCTCTCTTCTA
>NW_009702912.1:45606-95217 GCF_000703405.1 Apaloderma vittatum | reverse complement strand
GCCCGGCTGAGAACCGAAATGAACGTGCCCGGTCTTGCCACTCCGCGCCTGGCGGGGGTCGAGGGAAGGATCAGGCTTTTCCAGTATCGTGGCAAGGTTTGCATTGGGAGCACTGGTGGGGAAACCGTGCGTGAGGTTCTCGTTTTCCCCTCGCCTCCCCAGGAGGAGTCTCCTCCAGCTCGCTGGGGCATCTTTCCTCCGCAGCGCCCGGCCAGTCCAGGGCAGCCTCTGCCCAGGGAAGGGGGTGCAGGCTCCGGGGCAGAGCCTAAGCCAGGGTACAGGTGGCAGGGATGCAGGACTCCCTGCAGCCACATCTGCCCCCACCACCCTGCTCAAGAGGGGCCGGATTGCATTTCTTTGCCTACACATCCTTTAGTTTGCGCGCAGTGACAGCTAAGTTGGAGAGAGGGATGGTCAAGGCGAGGGGGCACAGCGGTCCCTATTATTCAGCGGCAGAGAGGAGTGACCTTGGGTAAGTCCCACCCATACCTGCCCCATCCTTCTGGGCCAGGTATCACTAAAGCATCCCGCAAGGGATTAAGGAGAACCCTTAAATAGGAAGAGGCTGGGAAGTGCGTTGAGACCTTTCTGGAATTGGCGCTGCAGGAGTGCGAGTCGTCCTGGAACAGGACTGGTCCTGAGTGCGCTGCGGGAGGAGAGGTGCAAGGGTCTACACGGCCAGTGGTGGGTTTTGTCCCCTCCATGAGAACATACCTAGTGGCAGGAGTTGCTCTGGAGAGCGATCTGTTGAACTGTGTCTTCAAAATAACTGGAGGGGAGGCTTCAGCCTCCGCATGAGAGAGAAAGGAGACAAAAAGGAGATCTAAACTTTCCAGGGGGATTAAATATTCAAATTACAAATAATTAGACATTAATCCCTCGTAAACAGGGCATTAACAACAATTAAATGATGCTTTGATTTTCTTAAACCTGTGAAGATGAGGTAACTGGTGCTTTCAGGGGGATTATTGTGTATTATAAAATTCAGTGAGAGCAGAGAATGCACTTTTCTACGTTCATGTGTTTAAATGACTTGCTCTTAATTATAGTTAATGAGCTATCATCTTCAAAGTAGCTGCATTTAGACGCTCTCCACATTAGTTTCAAATTACCTTTCTCCAAAGAACAAGCCACTTCTGATTTTAGTGGCCAAGGTGACATTTTATTGGCAGTTTGGTAGCTACAGGTCATGCCAGGGTGTACCTAGGATAAATGCATTTGTAGGAATTAAATGAAGTTTCATTTTATTAAGTGAGCAAGCAGACATCTCACACCACTGGTGCCATACGCTCTGGAATAAATCTCACACACACAGGAAGGCTCTTCGTTATACAAATGCAGATATAATGCAGTACTAGTGTATATAGACAACATCACAACACATTTAACTTGATGAAGGCTGCTTTCTGAATTTAAAATGCATTTGCTTTTGAGGATACTGTTAGAGAAAACATGCAACATAGTTGGATAAGGGGTTTTGTCTTTCTCTCTGCTGTAAATTTGTATTTGCAGACAGCTATAAATGCTTCTGTCTAGGAGAGTTTTTAATACTAACTCCATGGTAATAAAGATTGCAGAGTACATATTGGGAATTCCAAATTTTCTTTTCTTCACTTTGAAAACTGTTTTTTTTTCATGTTATTTTTTGTACAGTGCTATTGGGAAAAAATGGAAAAGAATTGCAGAGGTTTAAATGGGAGGAAAATACATGTTGAGTGACTTTGCTCTGACAAGTGTGAATAGTGTCTGTGTGTCAGTGTGTGTGTACCTGCTCATGTCTGAATACTCATCCTCTGGCTATCAAATGTTTCTGAATACTCTTCCTCCAGTAAAAGTTTGAGCAATGAGATCACAGCAAAATGTTCCTCTTCAGATGGAAATTCTGAGACTCCAAGGATTCAGGTAGAGCTGGTCCAACACGTACTACATAAGAATCAAAACATTTTCTGCTTTGAATTTGGTGTCATAATATCAGAAGAGTGACAAACTGGTTATTTTCATTGCATCAGCAAAGACTGCATTTTAAAATAGTGGTGCAGTACGAGAGGTGTGAGTCCATGCATGCGTTTCAAACTGCCAGTTTTATACATGGCGTCTCTGCAGATGTGTACCGCTGTATACGCATCTATATAAAACCTGAATGTAATTTTCCCTCATTAACCATCCATCCAAATCCATGAAGTCAAGTATTTCTGTCCTTAAGCTCTGAGACTTTAGTTCACCAAGGCACGAAAAGCATGGACTGGCTATTCATATCAAGCTGGCATAATTCAAGCTGAGGTTTAATGGGGTTTATGTGCTTTGATTGAGTGTTCAGACCCCTTAAAAGTCCCCAAGGAGAACAAAGATCTCTGAAACAGTGCTTGCAAATGGATAATTTGCTTGGAAGACAATCGTGGCATAATCAAAGAGTTCAGCTCCTTAAGGGGGAGACCTGCTCATCCTAGGTCCCACGAGACATCACGCCTGGTGTCAGGTCCTGCAGGACAGCTGTGCTGAGCGTGCTTCTTCAGGACGTCTCCCACAGTGGCCGCCTGCTACGTGCAACGGCTGATCCCAGTACGTGGTGTCCCCACGCCACCCACCCACCCTCCACCTCCGTTCCTGGGCTCTCTGCAACAAAATGATCTCCCTTCTCCCCACTGCATGTGGCTTGCAACATCGCGGAGGCAATGTTGAGTTGATATGCCAAATACCTGTGCCTACCATTTAGAAATCTCCTAGGTCCTATGACCCCTCTCCTCCCAGAGGGAAGATATTGTAGGATTTTTCTTCAGGCTCTGGCAATGTCCTGATTCTAAAGGGCCCCATTATTTATTTAAACTCTGATTTCTTCAGGGAAGAATGGGTAAAGGGGTTAAGAAAGGTCTGTAATGGTCAATCTATGCCCACTGATGCCGCTTCTCAGTGTTTCCCTGCCTGCCTTGCCTGCCTCCAGCTACCAGTCTCGCTATGTCTAAACCACTTACTCTGTAAAGCTTTTGTCCCACAGCGTATTCCTGGCTGTGCAATTCTTCTAGAGCCTGATGAAGCAAGGCTGATTTTATTGCCCCAGCAGTGGCTGCTTAATCTAATCATCCTCACCCTGATGAACTGGCACTAGCAATTTTACAGTATCACAGAAGCGTTTTTCTAGCAAAGTGACTTACAACCCTGGGGTGCTTTGCTTGGGACAGGAGGTACGGACACCTTCATTTTGCACTAAGTCTGCATCATCAGGCTGTCTTCCTGTTCTGTCCTCTCTTTATTTATCATTCCTTCTTCAGGAATACCTCAAGTCCCCACCTCACGCTTAGCAGAATGAGGTAGGTGTCTGTCCTGCTTTGCTACCTGAGTATGAGTAGAACTAGATGAGTAGCCGTTTGCAAGAACCAGGTACTATGGGGGCTTGCCTGCTTGTCATGAAGGAGACTTGAGTGAGAAGGGCCTGGAGTCCTGGAGCCATATCTGGGCTTTTCTGTCTGTGGGCCAACCTGGTTCCAAACACAGCAAAACAGGGATTTTGGTTCAAAGGGACGTGCCAGAGCCAGCCTGCAGACAGACCGAGTGGGGCAGCTGATGCTGTGATGTTCATATTCCTGAGTGAGCCTCTCGGGGTTCATTTAGACGCTCTTTTGTGTGGGGCAGGGACTTCTTGCTGCAGGTTTCTACAGGGCAGAGCATCACGTAGCTGCTTCTAAGCTGGAGAGTCTGAATTCTGTTACAACACAAAGCATCACTTAAAATAGGCAGAGGGTTTTAGTGGTAACAGTCCATTCCCAGACTTTTAAATCTAGATTGACTCTCAGAAACTACCCAGACTCTGTGGCATTGAAGTGTGGCATCAGCAAGAAGACTGATGCATCGCATCTTTTCACCTGAGAATGTGGCTGATCTATCAAGTAATCACAGAGTGAAGCTGTACTTAAGTTTTCGCTCTGCAAAACATGTATCATGGTTAAATCCACAAGACTAATAGTTCTGGCCTCAAACTTGGCATTGTAAGTGCAGGTCTGAGTCAAGTTTACCCCAGAAGCTGGAGCAGCTCTTGGGCAGAGGCTAGGAATGCTTTCCACTCCGTGCAGAAGAGTCGTGGGACTCACTTTGGAAGAAGTTTTTGTCAGTGAGGGCACTCTGAACAATTAAGGATGCAATTATACACCTCAGAGAACAGCTGTATTCACCTGCTTTGAAAGTGAAATGCAGCACAATTTTCCACTCTTTGAGTTGGCAAACAGATCCTTCAGCCTGACCACAATGCTGAAGGTAGTGACCCGAGATATTTAATTATGCCTCTCCATTTATTGTGTCATGAATTTTAGTTTTATTGCCCTGGACATAGTCAGAGAGTTTTACAGAACAGCTTTTGGGGATGGATGGAGGGAGAAGAAATGTCAACTTAGCCTTCTGTTGGGAAAGGATACACCTTTTAAAGCAAGAATCCCTCTTTGTGACTCAGTCTCCCCAGTTTGAAATGGGGGCCTCAGAAGGGTGTGATGAGGCTGGATACGTTTGGCTTTGTTAGACAGTCCTGTTCTGCTTTATCTGGGACTCTCTGAACAGCAGCACTGTGAAGTACCCAGTGATAAAAGCTGATGTGAAGGCGTCCTTTTCTGTGTGCGCCACTGGATAGGAGCAATTTGCAGCCATAAAAGAAGGAGAAGGCATGAGAGAAGCATGTTGTCGGTCATTTGCACAAAAGGCTTTGCTCATGTGGAGGTGCAGAGTTAGGACTGAGCTCACCAGCCACTTGGTCAAGGTTGATTCGTAGCATTCATGTGTTCAGATGCAGTTAAGGAACTGATAACAGCTTTCTGACACCGAGCTTTCCCCGATTGCGTCGGTGAAATGAATTTCTTGCTCTAAAAGGAGCGGAGCCTGATTCTTGACTGCTTCCTCTTTTCAAAGTAATTGCTGTAAATCAAGCAGATGGCGAGGTGGTTTTACACCGGTGCCTTCCACAACAGGCGGGGTTATTTACAGCCAGGTGTTGCTATTCAGGTCAGTTATTTATTAGCAGGAAAGTGCAGTTCTGTCGTCAAATGAAAGAAGTTGTGAATTTGGACTGAACTCGATGGAGAATTGAGGCTGTCAAAATTAGTCAGGAAGGAGGATTTCTGGAAAAGCTGGAAAGTGCAGGTTTTTTATTGGAGGCAACTTGAGGCAAGTTGAACTAAAAGCCAGTTCATTCAACTATAAATAAATAAATTAAATATCCCATTTCATTTCGGCTCAGGCAAGATGCTTCTCTCTGCTCAAAAGGAAGTATTTTGTTGCAGGGATATCATTTTATGTTTTAGGTCGATACAAGGTAATTCCTCCTTTCTCCCCACCCTGTTCTTTGGCTCAGCTACTGAATCAAGCAATCAATTATTCAGGCAGATCTAATATGCATATGGTAATTGTTTCTGCATTTAAATATACCTCTGGACAGGCAATCAAGAGACCTGGATTTTATTTCCAGCTCTGCTACTCTGTCTGATGTGACCTTGGGCATTTCACTGTACTCTGAGTTCCTTCTTTTCAGGGCAGGACAGGCCCACATCTCACAGTGGATTTGCTGCACACTGGTAATACTAAAATAGCATGGAGGTCTTTTTACTTCCACTATTAGCAATTAAACATTTAGCTATCACTAATGCATGCATTCCTAATTCTCCCAGTGTGAGTTAGTTGCATTTCCTTATGAAACTCCCTGTAGTTTACTTAATAGGTCAAAAAGAATTTCAGCTGCTGAAATAGCAATATTCCCTTAAAACAAACCCCATTTTAATGAGCCCAGCTAAGTCAAAGAAGAAAAATACAAGTCGGAAAGTTTTTTCTCTTCCTTTCCTTAAATACTTCACTTTGTAATCAGCTCTCCACATCCATACAGTGCCTGTGATTTCTCTCAAGCAAAAGGTCCATATGTGTTGTTGCCATTTCCAGATGTCTGAAATACCTTAAACCATGTTGACGCTCATTGCATTTATGCATTAAAAGCTCCCTCATGCCTGAAAGCTTGCACCGGCAAACCTGCAGTCTCCAAACCTTTCACAATCAGGCTGCAGCTCTGGCTTGCTTGCTCTTCAAGAAAGTCTTCTCCACTTTGTTTTCTCTGTGCTGGCAGTGGGGGAACCAGCATCAAACCCAGTGGCTTTTTGTTGAATCTGATAATGACAAGGCTGCATTAGTTTCTGCTGGTGGCACAGCCCTGCCAAGGGTGGTTGTTGCCCTTTCTTGCCATGCTGGCATTAGGTTTAGAGTCACTGGGGGGTCGGCAGAAGGATGTGGGAGCAGTGAATGTCTTGTAGGGACCATGGGAGACAGGTGGACGTATAAGAGGCAGAGAGATTTGGATCATAGGGTAAGTGAAGTTGAAGGAACCTCAGGAGGTCTCTAGTCCAATCTCATCCTCAAAGCAGAGTCAACTATGGGGTCACACCAGGTTTCTCAGAGCTTCATGCAGTTGGATCTTAAAAACCTTCAAGAAAGGAGAATGCAGAACCTTCCAGGGCAACCTTTTCCAATGCTTGACTATGTTCATGCTGAAAAGATTTTTCCTTATATCCAAGACCTCATGCAGAGGTACATGAGCTCTTTGAGCCCTTTCTCCTGGCTATTGCTCTGCAAGATCTGCAGGGAATGGCAGCAGGTAGGGCCATAAGCCTTGATAGTGGGTGGGTACTCTACCTTCAACCTCACTGTGACTTGTGTTCATCTTCAAATTTTCCTGCTAATAAACCAGGCTTTTGGGGTGGTGATGCCTGGTCTGCCTGGGTGGATGTCTTTCTGATCTGTTGTGAGGAAAGGGCTGGGGCTTTTCAGCTGTAGCCTGGTCTTTTCCAACCTTAATGATTCTATGATTCTATGGTATTTCAGAGGTAACCGAACCGCTTGTTCACACAGGATTTCTGGTATCTGGTAAGGATCAAGAGGAGGCTGAAACACCCCGAGGCTGTGCTAGATCTCTAGAAAGGTGAGAGCCCTATGGAGGCAGGAGGACAACAGCATCCTGCTGGGTCTCAGAAGAGCGAAGGAGTTTTTGGATGGTGGGCAGTAGCAGAGCTAGCCTCTGTTCCTTGACAGGCAGAGCCCGGGGCACAACGTTTAGCTGTTCTCTCCTTGCCCTCTCTACAGCTTGCATTTCTCTGTCTCACACCCTTTCCTTAATTAGTTTGTCAGGCACTGTCATCATAGCAGGAGCCTGCAGAACACCCAGCAGAGCGTAGCTCTCATTGCAGCTACTGTAGCTGGGCTCTGCTGTAGCACAAGTGATAGCTTAATAAACCACAGCATTGCAGACTAAATATCTTGGCACTGGTTGCAGCTTCTTATTAAAATAAGACAGAAAGAGAAAGGAAAAAAAAAAAGAAATGCAAGGAATTGGGAAGTATGAAAGTAATAAATTATGGTCTCACTTTTAATATCAGAGACCTGGGTAATGGCTAACCCCCAATGTAAATATTAGACTGAAGGTTGGTCTACTATTTATCAATAGCTTGAACTTGGTTTTCCTTTCTGCTTCCAGCCTTGGGTATGAAAATGCAGAATTATTTCTGGTCAGCCTGAGCGATTTGTGGGGAGAAATTCAAACTGTGTGAAGGCAGATGAAACCTGAATCAAACCAGTTAAATTAACTCTGCATCTTGGAGCAGACTGAACAGCTCTCTTATTTAAAGGACTCTGATGAGTTTCATTTTCCTGTTAGCACCATTCTGAAACCTCACTGCAGTCCTAGGTAATGAGAGTGGCTCTTTTTCACTTCTGAGTGTTGGCTCCCTGCAGAGAAGGCATCCTCCAATTGCCTCAGGTGGTCTGTCAGAGGTTATCTGCTCAGTCGTGCTGCCATCCGGGATTTTCTGAGCTGCAGTTTGACCTGGAAACTGGGGCAATCTTAATTTTAGGACCTGCCTGGGAGCCTGGCCTAGGTCAGGTCAGTGCAAGCCCTTCATGAAAGGCTGGTGACTGAATTCACCTCCAAGGAGGCCCTGCAGGCAGGATACAGGCTCTGAGCCATTGCGTAAGCACTTCATAGAACCATAGAATGTTAGGGGTTGGAAGGGACCGTCACCCATGGCCACGTGCCACTGTCTGCTGCTCCTCCATCTGAACCTGGGGGACTTATTTGAAGCTGAGGAGGTCTCTCCTCTATTTTACAGAGGTATCGTTACTCGAAAGGGAGACCGAGTGCACTGAATGAGCCCAGTTAATGGAATTAACTTCAATTAATTTTTCCCAAGAAACATCCTCGAGTGTCTGCACTAGGTGAAATGAAGTCCAGCTTTGAGTCTAATTATCTCACCAACACTGTGGTAGCAGCAGGTTACAAATGCCTTGGAAGTCTGATTTAACTCCCTTCAACCAGGGGTTGGGAAGAGAAAAGCCCAGGAGAGGTTCTCTTTTATCCATGAGGACATGAAATTTCATTTGTGTCTGACAATGCTCTTAATCCTGCCCTTTTATTGATGAAGAATCCCTGGATACCTCAACTGTTTCTCAGTTTCCCTAAACAGCAATTGACCTTGCTTCAGCTATGCATCAAAATGCACTGGCAATCAAGGTGCTATTGATTTAAACCTAATGGCCAGCCGCTCAGGAATTTCACCCGGAAAAGAAAAATCAATGACACATTATTATTATTATTATTTTCTTCTGTTAAGATATTATAATGAAAAGGCATAAGAGTTTCGCCAGCTCCTTATCGGTAAGCAATACTTTTGCAGGGCTGAGAACATTGGGTCAGGGTCTGATAAGGTAGCCAGCCAACTACAGATTGAAATGACTCCAGGGTTAAACAATTTTCCTTGATTGCATTCTGCCATCCGCATCTTTCTCTGCTGACCTTCCCCGAGGCTGCACTACTATGTGGGACTCCAGAGAGGATGTCTTGAGCAATGCATTAGCCTTATTACTGGAGGAGCTCTGTATGGGAAGGATGCTCCCTGTCTTGTCCTTGCTTCGTTTCGGATGTTTTCTTCCCTCCACCTGTCCCATCCCAAGGGGAAAGTCACTCAAAATCTGCTAGATTGGTTTACAAAACTGGTTTAAATGCATGGCAGGTGAGCACGGCCAGAAAGATTCTTAGATCCATGGTAAGACTGAGCAGCACCACAGGCTCCCTCCTACCTAGTAAGTGAGGCATGGCAGGGTCCATTCTGTCACTCACAGGCTGAAAGGTCCAACATCGACTGTGTCTGTGCTGCTAAGCTGCCTTACATGCCAAAACAAGGTGGCTTTCTCCTTTGGGCTTCTTAGGCATATGTATGGCACTTATTTACTGCAGGGTAGGTATTGTCTAGGAGTGGGGACAAGCTGAATCCAAGCTACGGGGTGTGCTAACACTTTGCTGGTGAGGGTGACTAGAGAGGATGCTTGAGCCTGTAGTGTAACTGTTTTCAGTTCCTTGGGATGGTAGAGATACCAACCATGGAGTACGAAAGCCATCACGAGCAGTCCTGGTTTAGGCCTTTCGCAGACTCTTACCTGTCAGCACTCTAAATGCTTCAGAGCCAAATCACCTTTTGAAATGATGCTGAGTCTCAGAGGGACTCCTTTTAATCAGCCAAAGGGTCTTGACTCTTGCATCACATAAGCTGACAGACTTTGAGGAGCGAAGGGTGATGTGGGGCAGTCCTGACTCCTGATGGCACTGACATCCCAGTGATGTTCTGAAGTGCTCTGGGGTGTCAGATCACTTAAGTATACTAAAGCATTTTCTCCTGTGGCCTCTGCTTATATTTCTCTTTTTGTTGCTGAGGAGTGTGAGAAGAACTAAAGGACAGTTTTAATTTGGCTTGATTTTGGAGTGTCTCCATACAAGACAACTTTAAAGAGATGGGAGTCACCCTTCCTTGGGACCCATTCTTTTCAAGACGACTGCCTAAAACTGCATGAGGAACATGTACTGGTCTGCATACCAGCTACCTCTAGTGTTACTGTGCCTGTAGAGCCTCATTTGCACCCATTCGAAGTGAGCATTTTCCAGGAAGACAGTATGTCAGAGGAATGCCTGGAGTGAGACCTGCATTTCCAGAGACAAGCATTATCTGGATGATAGGCAAATGCAGAGGCAACGTGAAGGGAATCTGACAGTGCAGCTCAAAGACATGCAATAAAGCTGCCTTAAAATTGCATTTTCCTGAGTGCTGCTCAAGCTAGACAATACCCATTTGTTGGAGTGATGTGACCACGTGGAGGTGTGAGGCCTGACCCGAGCTTTGCTGTAGCCATTGATGCAATGACCAACTATTGACCTCTTTATCCATTTTTCTCTCAGGGGACCTGTTTGATTTGTGCATCTTCTTCCAATTTCTACTACGTATGTGGTATTTTTCTGCTGACTCTTTCAGTTTGCAGGGCTAAGAATGCTTGTGAGATGATTTAGAATTTGGGGTGAAGTCTCTCTGGTGTCAGTGGGGTTGATGGTTGGTTTCACATATCGAGGACCCTTGCACATTTTTCAAGGCAGTTCAGGGGGAACTGAGCAAAATCTCCTGATGACTTACTCTTCAATTGCTGAGTTTTTCTCAGTTTCTGCCTCTGGTGATGTACTTTCATTTTTTTTCTTTGGGAGCGGTGGGAGGAAGGTTTGTGGGCAAGCTGTTGGAGGCACAGCAGAGTGATCTCCTAAGCAAGCGATCCCACCAAACCTAGGTAAAACAGCAGGTGTACCCCAAGTGAGGTTGCGACTGCGTCCCATGCAGATTCTGAAGCCTCCTAAACAGCTAAATTAGGACATCTTAGCAGCCTAGAGGTCTTGCAAGTTGCCAGTGCTCAGTGGGGAGCAGTGGATGAAAGATTGTTCTGCAAGCACCAGTCCTAAGCCAAACATCAACACATTTCCCCCTCCCTACACTCTAACTTTGCTTCCTTCCTCCAAAAAAAGCTCCACCTCACACCAGTATGTCTGTGCTGACACAGGCTGATGTTACCCCATTGGGAGCAGGAAGAGGGCATGATCCTCTGTTTGTTTCGCACAGCCATGGTTGCATATGGAAACGCATATGGAAATGAGTTTTCCTTGGAAAGGCAGGGCACTTGCTCTGAGTCTTACCTGCTGCAAAGGGATTGAGGGCTCTGGGACTAACCCTCTGGAGAAACTGAGACCAAACCTTCAAGCTAATCTACAAATTAGTTTTGCCAGCAGGTTTCCCAGCGTTGAGGCTGAGAGTCACGTAGTGTAAATTCCATGGGATCTCACTGTGGTGTATTTTTCACTTGTGCAGCTTTCCTACCAGTTCACTTAAGCACTGAACTATTTGACAACACAACAGTGGGCTCTCTACGCGTTAAACCAAGTGCTGTGAAAGCAGCGTACTTAGTTAAGCTCTCTTGTATGTTAAAGACATTTCTGGCTTCATTTGAGAGAGAAGACCATAAGTTAGCAATGGTTAAATATTTCTCACAAGCCAAAAGGGGGACTGCAGACGTTTGAAATCTGGAGTTATTTCAAGGAAGTAAAATTAGGTTTTTGCTGGCCATTGCTCTGTTAAAGGATCTCTGATATAAAAGGGAAATAGAGAGAAAGCCTCAAGTAAAAATAATACATATGTATGCGTGTTTGTATGTATAATTCTTGTTTTCCTCCAGGCAGCACACTGGGGACAGGTAATCTTCCTTTAAGACTTTGGCCTTAGAGAATCTAATATGAAGCTCTTGGAAGCCAGGAGCATTTCTGGGATTTCTGTGGTCAGGCCCAGAAACAAAACCCTGAGCTCATTGTTGCTGTGGCGGAGAGATCTGTATTTCAAAAAGCATTTTCCTTTGGCTGCACCTAAGCAAAACTGATGTCCTGGTAAGAAAACATTTAGGCTTGGAAAAGGTTTACTTTTAAGCCTTCTGAACTGTCCCTTTGGTTTCTCATGCCTTAGTGCAGCCCACACAAAATAGAGCTGGGCTGGTTGTCTGGAGAGACAGGGGATGGCTGCTGTTCCTCTGCGAAAGGAAACATCCAGCTCCTGGGACTCAAGTGACTGTGCCTCCATGTCTTCCAGGTGAATCCAGATGGGGATGGTCACACTGACCAGTCACATCACAGCCCTTCAATCTGTTGCCCAGGGGCAGCCTCACAGGCTTTGAAAGAAGTGGGGCACCCAGAGGAACACAGGGGATTTGATCCCCAGTCCAGAGGAGTTTTAATTCCTCTGGGTCAGATCTGATCTTGCTTTCAGGTGGTGTTTTTTCAGTTGATTTGAGGAGCACTGCCTGTTTCTTTTCCTTCAGCTGGGTTTTCAAAGGGTAGTAAAGCATTTGCCAAGGTGAGATCTAGGGGAGATTGTGGGCATATGTGGGTCTGTATTTCATAGGATCATAGAATGTCTTGGGTTGGAAGTGACTTTTAAAGGTCACCTAGTCCATTTCCTCATGAAGTGATACAGAATACAAGCTGATCTGGGTGCCTTGATATGTTTTCCATTGCCTTCGACTTCACCTTGGTATCTGTTTCCTTTCTTCATCAGGAAAATGGGAGTTACTGCCCCAGCGTGACCTGTCTCTAAGGTACAACAAAATAAAGACCACCTGTCCCACTCCCTCAGACACCTCCCAGTATGGATGGCTTGGTTGAGCAGAATAGTGTGCTAATGCACAATAAGATCACTGAAGCTGGGAAAAAGAATGGATTAATTAATACAAGGAACTTAGTAGCAGAGAGCCGAGATGGTCTGGTCTCTGTGTACCCGACCCCCCAGTACCAGAGCCACCGAGCAGGCAGCCTTTCCTCTCCGAGCTGCCTGGAGAACGGCAGGAATGACCCCGTGCAGCAGCTCCTGGACCCCAACATGCTGCAGCAGACGGTGGAGTCCCACTACCGCCCCAACATCATCCTCTACTCAGAGAACATGCTGCGCTCGTGGGGCGAGAGCATTGGCTCGGAGTGCTGCGAAACTACCTTCATTGAGGACCGCTCTCCCACCAAAGACAGCCTGGAGTACCCGGACAGCAAATTCATCGATCTCTCAGCTGATGACATCAAGATTCACACCCTCTCCTATGATGTGGATGAAGAGGAGGATTTCCAGGAGCTAGAGGTCAGACGTCATTCGGGATATGAGGGGAAGGCTGAGGGGGGGAGAGGGTATATTTGGGGTTAAGTGTTCAGCCTCTAAGAGCTGGTCTGCAAGGAATCAGCTGCTTTGGAAGCTGGTCTGCATAGGGTCAGCTGTATCACTCTCTCCTCCAGCCAGGACAGTGAGCTAAGATTCATCTTTATTTATTGGGTAAACTCCCAACTTCGTGGATACTAATGATGAAATTCCCACTGGCCCTAATGAAGATCAGTGTTTTCCTCCTGCCTCTGAAGGGGCTGGTCAGAAACTGAAGAAGACCTATGTGCTTAAATGCTGTGTAAGGTCAGGGCCAGGAGCATCTGTCCATGTACTTGGAGCTTGTCTTACTCAGCAGGCCATCACCTCTTACTTCGTCCTGACTTGAGCTGGGCATAAAGCAGATTGTTTTGCATATGGGCTCAAACACAAAACATTTCTGTCCCTGAATGAACATAAAATCAGAAGTCTCTGGGTTTCAATCTGCAAGGAATCCCATGCCTCTGAAATAAAATATTTTCATCTGATGGAGTGAAACACTTCATTAGATCCCAAACGCAATGTTTTCTTTTAGGCTCCCATGCTTCATTGATTGCTCATAGTAAAGTAAGATACATTTTGTTCTCAAAATGGGGAGACTATGGAAATAAACTTCATTCTTTCTCAAATGATGCATTTTTTACTTTAAAAAATCTTTTTGGTGTTGGCTGCAACCAGCTGCCCAAGTGCGTCACAGATTTGCATTTGCCAGTGTGTGCGGGAATGGAGAGTGAGCATAATGCTGCTGATACCCAAACTTTCTTCAGTGTTTGTCATAGACTCCTAACCTAGCAAAGACAGTTTGGTGTCTGGAGCAAAGTCATAGCTTCAACTTGAATGCCCAAGTTGAGATCGAGAGACTCTTTGCTCATGGCTTTCTGTTGCAGGGATTTTCTCCACTGAGACCTAACAAGTCCTAAAAACTCTTTTTTCATCTCTTGTAATAGCAGCGTCTCACTCTATGATCAGCACAGGGGCAACCCAACAAGAGCCTGCCTTCTCTTTTATTCTTTTTGCTCTCTGTATTGATAAGGTGGGAAGAGAGAGGTGTTTTTCCCAGCGTGTGCCAGTAATGCAGTGTTCAATGCCTCCGCAGGGAGACAAAAAGTTTCCCTCTGAGGCCTGTGAGGGTGTTAGCTCAAATCACACCCTTCTACAGCATTTCAAAATTGGCTGTGGGAAGTCTCGTTTTCTTAATCAAAACAAAATCCCTAGCTGCTGCCTTTTTGCCCTAGTTTCTCACATGCAGTAGTGATGCAAGTGACTGCAGCAGGCATGTAATTGCCTAATGGTGTTATTGACACATCTGGGCTGACATTTAGGCAACAAAGAAAAATGTCTCCCTCTTGTCAATCCAAATCCAGCAAGACCTTCTTTAGTCAGCTTTTGGAGAACAGGCTGACAAAGGCCAGGGAAAATAAGTGGAACAAGGGAAAAATATTTTTTACCAAAACTACTTTCCCTTTTCTTGGTGAGACTTTTAAGGTGCCTTTGCAATGCAGGGCCCTTGATCTGTGTGTCTCATCAAAGTGTTACTGTAGGAGCTTGATCAGCTTTTCATAGAGAAAATTTGTTTCTAGAATAGCACCTGTAGAACAAGGCCTGAGGAAAGTTCGTTCATCATTTCCCTCCCCAGATCTCAAGGGGAGAGAGGAGAGAATTTTTGCAAATTTTGGTACCATGCTGTGACAGTGTGTGCATCATTTTCCTTGGGTCCTCCTTCTTTCTGACCTGTTTCTCTGCACTGTAGCATCCCGAAGTCATACACATCCTTTCTTAAATTCATCTGGCACCAAGGATTCCCAGCCTATGGGATGTTACTTCCTTATCTTTGTGGGATGTTACTGTGCTAATAGAGAGGTATATGGACAGCTGTTCTGACCTACATGTACAAAGTGCTCAGAAGAGGACAATATTCAAAAAGTAAGCACCCATGTGTCTCCCTCTCATCTGTATATGGGTTTCTCCTCCACCTGGAGAGTGGAGCAAGGAAGGAGCAAAAAAGGCAAGGTCTGGGGAAGGACCTGCCTGACTGGAAACACATGCACTGCTGGAATTGCTAGAAGACTCTGCTTCTAGCCCAGCTTCAGTCTCCATCACTGGGCTACTTGGCTAACCTGATGCAGCGCCAAGATTTTCGCATTTCTCCATGCATCAGACCCAAATGATGAACCTGCTGAGCAGCTGCACTCAGCACGAGGGGGCTCAGCGTAAGGAGTAACTTCCATCCCAAATTCAGCAGGTGTAGGTGGTCATGCAGAAAAATGAGAAGGAGAGGAGAGATGAATTTGACAGCACAAGATCAGAAAAATGGTGACTGCTGTGCTGTGCTCTTCTGGTTCCCACGTGGACAGATGCTGTATCTCTGTGGCCAGATGTGAGGCCCTCCTGGGCTTGGCTAGTACAGAGGTTTATTAGAGGCACAGCTTCATGTTTTGAGACTTCAGGAGTGCAGCAAAAGTACTTGAGGACAGCAGTCACTGAATCAAATGAACCATGCCAGATCATTAGCTACATAAAAATTTGCCTATCTGTCCAAATGAGAAAAACAGCACCTGAATCACACAGCACAAGTCTGGCCCACTAGAAAGCTTTTTTTCCCACCACTTTCTGACAGGAAGCACATGCTTTTTTAAAATTACTGATAGACCTAGAGTGGGATGGAAAGGGTTAGTACCAGGACTCGGAGTAGAAGTTAAATGGAGAACAATGAGAGAGGGCAATACAGCAGAGGTGCAAGGTTTTGCTTCCCCACTGTGATAGCCTTGATGGATTTGATTCTGCCATCGAGAATGTGCAGCGTGTTGCTGAGTATTTTGGCGCACTGACTGTCATGCCACAGCTCACTGACAAATGGGAGCTGCTTAGTACAAGAGCAGGTCAGGGCGCAGTTCTTGTAAGGTTTTTTTTGTTGTAACACACCTGCTTTGGCACTTCTTTCTGGGGAAAACTCTAAAACTAGACATTTTTTGCAAGCACAAGCAAAGAGGGGAGCTTTGTGCAGAAGAGCTGTTTTGTCCTGAAAACTGAGGTCTACAAGGGCAAGGCAAGTGGATTCCCAACTCATTTTTCTCAGTAAAATGTCTTCTGGGAGACAGAGCAGTCCTGGGATTTTGAGTCGTTTCTCTTCCCCCACAGCTCTCTGGCACTGCCTGTCTTATTGCAGAGCACCTACCGAGGGGTTTTCAGGACTGGATATTTAGTCTCTTAGAAATGCAGAAATATCTAACTCATGCCTCCATGCAATACTTGCGGGAGTCCATGGGCGCATGAAGAAAATAGCTTTATTGCTTGCTGGTCAGTGTGTTTCTGCCAGGGTTTGATTTTCAAAGATAGCTGAGCTCTTGACAACCAGGAAGGTTGTTGTTCTGCTGCAGAAATCTTTGCCACAGAGAAAGTTTCTGAAAAAAAGAAAGCTATTTTGACTGACAGCAATTTCGTTTTGGTTTGAAGGGCTGACCCAGTCAGGCTGCAGGCGTTGCTGCTCTGTTACCTGTCATCCTTTTCAGGATGCATCTATCCAGCTCACCAGTGTCTCTGACAAGCTGCATAGAATGAGGTGCCTTCTTCCCTCCCCAAGCCCGAGGACTCCAAAGAACCTGGGAGATCCAGCAGAGGAGCAGAAGACATCCTAAGCAGGGTTCCTGTACATTGCTGGAACAATGTGGCCATGTTTAACTAAGTTATTTATTTATTTTTACCAGTAGTGTTTCTCAGGTCCTAGTGTAATTTTATTCAAACTGCCTACAAAAATTACATTTGTCCGGAGGGTAAAACATTTCTGAAACAGCTCTCATTTACATATACAGCCCCGCTTTGCTCCAGCAATTACCAGGCATGAAAGCGGAAGGCTGCACATTCTGTCAAATCTGTATACTTCTCTCTTCTGTGTGCATCCCTGAAATCAAATGATATCCTATTTAGGTATCTCTGGAATGCTTATAAATTTCTTATGAGTTCTTTACGCCACAACTAATGGACAGACAAGTTGTCAAATGTGGCGGCAGTGAAATATTACGTGAGTTGCTACCTGAAACACCCTCCTGTTAGAGTTCATGTGTAAATGCAGTGCCATCTTTTATCCAGAAACGTCATTTGTCATATTAGACTCCTGCTAGTTTTCCTCCTAACCCCTAGATAGATGGCTTATTTAGAGAAACCCAAGCTATTGATGGCAGCAAATTGAATTATTCATATGTGTCGCATAAAAGAATACATCTGAGCTCTCTCTTAAAACCCATTTTCTTTTTCCCAGCAACGTCTGAAACAGTCTCTGAAAATGAAATAAATAGAATGTTCTGGGGAGTGAAAGAAGAAAGGAAATGTAATGCTTTCAAGCTAAACCTTCCTTCTTTTCCCTACAAATTACTGGATACTGCTGTGAAACTCATCCCTTGGATGTGAACATGAAAGTGTAGAGGCAGAAGGTGGATCCTAAGCCATGTCCTATTCCATCTAAGCCCTCTTCTCACTGTTCCAAAATGCATCTCAGCCATGTCTCTTCTGCAACATGAAGACAAGGCCCTGGAAGGATTTATGCACTTCAAGCCTAACGACGTTGTATCATAGAATCATTTGGGTTGGAAAAGACCCTTAAGATCCTCAAGTCCAGCTGTTAATGTAGCAATGCAAGGTCCACCACTAAAACATGTCACTAAGCACCTCTTCTACATGTCTTCTAAATACCTCCAGGGACGGTGACTCAACCACCTCCCTGGAAAGCCTGTTCCAGTGCTTAACAACTCTTTCCATGAAGAAATTTTTCCTAATATCCAATTTAAACCTCTCCTGGCACAACCTGAGGCCTTTTCCTCTTGTCCTGTCACTTGTTACTTGGGAAAAGAGATTGACACCCACCTTGTTACAACCTCCTTTCAGGCAGTTGTAGAGAGCAATGAGGTGTCCCCTCAGCCTCCTTTTCTCCAGGCTGAACAACCCCAGTGCCCTCAGCTGCTCCTCACAGACTTGTTCTCAATATATGGATGCTTTCTCACAATGCTTCCAGACTGCACAGGCTTGGCTGGTCCTGCATTGCCCTGATAAGACCTGAACTGCTGTGTCCTCAGCCTCCCCTCGGAGTAGGTGTCCAGAAAGCATGTTTGGACCTGCCCTTAGGGAGCTGAGAATGGTGGGCTTCCCCCTCCAGAGTGCTCTGTAGCATGGGTGAAGAGGCAGTCTAGCCCAGACATGGGAGGCTGCAGCACAGATGACATCTGAGGCATTTCTTGCATGCCTTAGCTACTTGCTTGTACAGCCTTTTCCCTCAGGGTCCTGCACCTTGTATTCACTGATGAATAGACTGCTGGTCATTGCAGCACTCTTGGAAGGTGGGAAAAGAGTTGATTCTGCACCTGGGGAACTGAAGAAAATGATGTAATGATGCCCAAGCTTACCTAGGGATGTGTTGTGGATGTCACAAGCACTAGCAACGTGGTCTAGTGGGAGGTGTCCCTGCCCATGGCAGCGGGGTTGAAACTAGATGGCCTTTAAGGTCCTTTCCAACACAAACCATTCTATGATTCTACAATCTGGGAATGTCATTGTAGTTTCTTTTGTTCAATAGCACATGGTCAGAACACAGGAATATGGAATAAGGTCACAGGGAAATATGGAGGCGTTTGGGCTCTTAGAGTAGCCCATGTTTGTGCATTGTGTTAGTTTCTTTTGGGAACTCAGGTGGCATGCTAGTGGAGAACTCTGGAAGGACTGCACAAAACTGATTGGCGAAATGGTGGCAGATGCTTTGCAATGTAAATAAATCAAAACTAGTATATTTATGAACAAATAAACTAGTCCATGTGAACTCAAGGCTCAGCTTGTAACTGTGAGCTACAACTCAGGAAAGAGACTGTGGAGAAATCATTGTCAGTTCTGTGAAGTCCTACAGAACAGTGTGCAGGACAAGCCAATAAGTCAAGAAAATGTCAGGTATCTTAAAGAGCAGTACTGAGAACAAGATAGAGCTCTGACAGTATTTTGCCACTGAATTAAAGCTTGGTGCAGTCCACTTTTCTAAGTGGAGCAGGCAGTCGTGGTTCCCCACAGGAATCTGTAAACAGATATTAGAAGGAATTGGCAAAGTTTTTTCTTTCTAATACCTCTTACACAACAATTGTGAGTGCAGAGGGAGCACAAGGGATGGACTGCAAAGAGTTCAGGTTTGTGCCATGTCCTGCTGCTGCTGCTCTCAGAGGCAGAGCGCGGGGCTCAATGGGCCGTTGGTCTGACTCACAAGGACGCACTTTATGTCCTCAGATTCCTTTACAGACACATTATTAGCAGGTTACAAGAGTGATTACACTTCATTTGCATTTGATTTATTTTTCTCTCTTAAAGGAGAAGCCACTGGAGTCTGGTGATACTGAGCCCTGCCAAGGGATATTAAACTTTATCAGCCAGCCCTAGGTGAAGGGAGCATGGCTGAGAAGTCATCTTCAGCAGTCTCCAACTGCCCTCCTATGAATCTTGTTAGTAGTAACCAGGGCCCGGAGAAATTCCCAGCACTTCCCTGAGTTTTCAGACTGACACGATGCAGTTTTGTCCCTGGGTTCCAGCTTGTAAACGGCAGATCTGGATGAGTTGCGCGCTGTCATTTGCTGAAGGTGGGGATGGGGCACACTTCCTTCAGGACTGCACCACAAAGGAAGCTTTGTCAGCTCTGAAGAGAAAAGAAGAGCATCACGAAAGGCCACTGCACCTCCCCAGCCTGAGCAGGGCTCTTCCTGCCGAAATGGCTCAGCGAAGAGGGGGATCTCCCTAATCTTCCTCAACAGGTAGTGTTGAGAGCACCTGCTCTGCAGGGACCACCTGCTCTGCTCCTCCTGACAGGAACCTATGTGTCTGCAGATTGTGGAGATCTTCCTCTCCTTGAGCAGCAGCCCTAAAGTGATGCCAGGAAGAATAACATTGATGAAGTGAGCTGCCCTCACTGCAGCTTCACCCTTTTCCACAGCTGACAGCGTGAGCTGCTGAGAGCCACTTCTCTCTGGTGGCTGCTGGCCCACCTGCACTCTCACAAAGATTAGCGATATTTACTTTGTGGCTGTGATTACTGCTTTCCCAGAGAAAAAGTGTGATTAAGGAGACTGTGGCAGCTGGCCTGTTTAGTATGGACAGTTTATAGCTGTCTGCAGTAAGCCCCTTCCAGTGGAAATGTGCTGAATGCAAGTCACTGATAAGCCATAAGCAGACTGGCTGTGGGTGTCTAGAAACCATCACGAGAGAGCTGATCAGAATCCAGGGGGGCAGGAGGAAGAATGGGCTTGGATAGCTGCAGGGGGGTTTTTTGCCCCGATACATTTTGGTCTTGCAAGGTTATATATGAAAAGCTTTCCAAGCAAGGAGAGACCTCTGTGTGCCCATTCTGCAAGACCGAGAAGGAAATTTAGACTGCGAGTTGGGGAAACAAGAGGAATTGGACTAGGTCAGGATCAGTGGGTTATGGATCATTTAAATACCTTTAAAATTTAAGGGGAGCAAATGCAAAACTCAAAAAGTAAAAAGAAATAAACAAGCAGGCAAAGTAAATAAATAATGCATCACCAGGACAAAGAATCCATGATGGCAACAGGTTTTAGACACATGACTTTTTAAGTAAGCATCAGCCAGATGCTGCTCAGTGACAAGCAAGTAGGATGAAGCAGAGCAGTGATAAACTACAGCCCTTGTGGTTTATCCATCCAGCAAGCTGCCTTTGATGCCAGCTGTGTTTAGGTGAGCTCAGACTGCTTACTGAGGAGCAAAGGGATGCAGAGTGGTAGTCAGAATAGGGCATCACATTTAACTGCATTACTGAAACAGGCATTGTGTGGAGGGAAACAGAGCATGTATTATCTTACGGTTGCATCATGTGTTGGTCTTTGTCAAAAACAGACCACTGGACCATCTGGATTTGAAGCAGATCCCACGGGGCCATACTAGAAATTAATTTTGTGTGCAGTGTGTGCGTGTTGCTGAATTGGTTGTTTTGAAGGAAAAAAAGAGTAATACCAAAAGGGGCTGTTTTCTGCATATGCATCACAGGCTGCTGGCAGCTGTGGTTCACAGCAGACCTTGTTGTCTGACTTCTCCAGTGTGCTTAGAGTTTTAATACTGGAAGCGGATATGTGACCATCAAGTCCAGCCTCTGGTATGTCACAGGCAGCCCTAGACAGGCTATCTGCAGAACCTCGATTCACTCATAATGCCTCGGATGAGGTAAAGCATATAGCTTTTAGAGATGGCTAGCCTCAATTTAAGAAGGGGCTTTGTGTAACAGAAAATCCATTACAGCTCCAGTAAAGCATCCATCACCATCTCTGTTAAAAATCTGCACCTTGTGTCTGCTCTTCATCTGTTCTGCTTTCAGTCGCCGGGGTTTCTTCTGCTTTTCTGCCAAATAAAAGAGCTGTCTCTGATCAGAAATTATCTACTCATGCAGGCACTCAGAGACTGTGATGAAATTGCATCTTAAATTTATCTTACAAGTGAAGTTGGCTTCTCTGCTTTTGTCCTGTGTAGATGATTTCCTGTAGCATGACGCATGTGCCTGGCTTCTGATTCCTGATTTCTCCAACATACTTGGGAAATGGTGGTACCAGAACTGGGCCCATTATGTACATGCCTGTAGCACTGTATGTTTCCTTCCCTCTCTGTGGATCACTTTCATTCCTCCAGTGGTGAAGCATAGGGGAGGTTTATTTTCAGCTTGCTCTGGACTGAACACTCTGGTCTAGCGGTCTAAGGCTTGCTGCCTTGTGAAACATGGTCTGAAGAGCAGACCCTGCATTCAGCCGTGTACCAACAGCCTTGCTCTGTGCTAGGTGATTCCTGCTCCCAAGATATGGTCCTTTCAGGAATGGGGTGTTGGCGGAGAGACAGAGGAGTGAGAATATGTGAAGACACCAAGGTCAGTGAAGAAGCAGAGGACGATGTGCTCCAGGTGCCAGAGCAGAGATTCCCTTGTGAAGATCATGTTGAGGTAGGCTGTCCTGCTGCAGCCCATGGAGGTGACAGGGTGTCCACCTGTAGCCCATGGAGAACCCCATGCCGGAGTTGGTGGAAGCCTGAAGGGGGCTGTGACCCTGTGGGAAGCCCACGCTGGAGCAGGTTGGCTGGCAGGGCTTTTGTGATGCTGCAGGGGACTTGTGCTGGAGCAGTTTCCCTTTGAAGGACTGCACCCCATGGAGAGACTCACGTTGGGGCAGTTTGTCAAGAACTGTCTCTCGTGAGAGGAGTCGTGTTGGAGAAAGTGTGTGAAGATCGTTTCCTGTGAGAGGGTCCCCACAATGGCCCAGGGGACGAGTGAGGAGTCCTCCCCTGGAGGAAGAAGCAGCGGTGGAGACAACACTGGATGAACTGACCCCAACCTCCATTCCCTTTCCCCCTGCACCACTCACAGAAAGGATGTGGATAAACTGGGATTGATGTTAAACCCAGGAAGAAGGGAGGAGTGAGGGGAAGGTGTTTTTAAGATCTGCTTTCATTTTTTGTTACTCTTCTCTGATTTGTTTGTTAATAAATTTGATTAATTTCCCCAAAATCGAGTCTGTTTTGGCCGGAATGGTAGCTGCAAGTAATCTCCCAGTCCTTATCTCAAACCATGGGCCCTTTGTTATATTTTCTCCCCCTGTCTGGCTGAGAATGGGAGGTGATAGAGCAGCTGTGGTGGGTACCTGGCCACCAGCCAGGGTTAAACCTTTGCAGTAATTCAGTATCCCATATCAAATACTCTCTTCTCTTCCACACTTCTTTGGTGAGGAAGCATCACTATCAGCTGAAGTAGCTAGCTGAATTTCACAGACTAAAATTCCTTGATGTTTCAGCTTAATTCTATCACTCTCCAGGATGACCATGTTTGTGATTTTGTTCAAGGCTGACTTCTTGCACAGGTCATTTGGGAAGTGTCAGAAGCAGTCCCCTTGAATACAGAAGTCAAGGGTTCCTACTGAATTGTGTAGCACCCAAATTCCAGCTGCTGCAAAATCCCAGGTGCTCTGGGGCTGGGAAGTGGACACCTCGCTTTTCCCAGAAAGGTTCATTCCTCCTCTTCATCTTTTGTCACATCCCCACGTTCTGGAGAAATATGATTTATGTCCTGCCCACATCACCTGTGCCTGATGCATTTTAGGGTTGCAGAGATGTGCACCATTGGAAAACACGCACAAATAAGACGTAGTCAGAGATCCATGTGGTTCACCTAGTGAAAGCCTGCCCTCTGATGGTGTCACCTAGACCACTGGGGAAAGAGATCGTTGTTTGCAGTAGAGAGGCAGCCAGGTCCCCTGTGGACAAATACTAGTAATCACCCTGTAAGAAACTTTTGCGATGTCAGGGTTGCTGCAGCTTGACCACGGGCAGTGTGGGCAGGTGCTACTGCCTACATGTTGTAAATATGGTGGAATCTCATTGCTGCTGGAGCAGCTCGTGTTTTTTTCTCTTTCAGCTTTTGCTACCTTGGTTCCTCATGCGTAGGTTTCTTTGTCACTTTGTCCTCAATGGGTAATGCCCAACTGTCATTCCTCTGGCCACCTGAGCAGTGACCTCCCAGAAGACTGTCTTTTGAGTTGGGAAGTGCAGAGCACCCAATGGTTACAGCTTCTTCTGCGTTAGATACATGACGTTCTGTTTCTAAAGTGCCAACCCACACAGGTTCATCCTGATTCGTCTGGCTAGAGAGTCACTTTCTTTCATTCATGAGAGATAAACATGTAAAATGGGCCCTTTTCTGCTCCTTGCAGTGATTTCCAAAATCTCTCATCGTTCCTTATTCCTTGCTTTCGAGTTCATGCAATAGTGATGAAGGCTGTGACACAGCTGGTGAATGGAGGTTTCTCTTGTGTTTGTAGGGACGACAGCTGCGCTGTGCATGCAGTGGGACAGAAAAAGAGTGATGACTTTGTGATGCTGGCTGGGGTGGCTTCCCCAGGCATTGGTGCTGACAGGGCAGCTTCAGTCCCAGCCTGCATCTTGCAGAGATCACCCTGCCTCACATCTGTGCTCTCGCTACTCCCCTTGACTTTGGTGCAGACACAAGGGTTTGGGTCTTTCAGCCTCCCTCCAGGATGCTCCTGAAACACGGGGTTAGTGCCCTGGTGAGCATTTCAGCAGGGCAGGGAGGGACATGTGCCACAGCCACAGCTGTCACCAGAAGCCTTCTACCAAGAGGGCTGGAGGCCTGTCTTGATGTTGAGGAATTGTCCTGGTGTGACTGGGGAGAGGTTCATGGGCAGATGATCACAGCCTTGGCCCATGGCAGAGGAGAAATAGTGACAGCATTAACCAGCACCTCTGTATTTCTCTCTCGCTTCCTATTCCAGAGCGATTACTCAAGTGACACCGAAAGCGAAGACAATTTCCTGATGATGCCACCAAGAGATCATCTCGGCCTCACTGTGTTCTCCATGCTCTGCTGCTTCTGGCCATTGGGGATTGCTGCTTTTTACCTGTCTCATGAGGTAATGTTAAAATGTCTCCTGTTAATTCAGAGTTTTGCATCCACGGAGTAACCAGCATCCACACCAGCAAGGAAAGTTCACAAAAACTCACAAAAGTTAAAAAAATTTGGGCAGGAGGTGGAAGGTGGTTAAACAGGGTAGTGTGTTCCCTACCTTTGATATGTCTCTGTGATAGTGGTGGTTGTCTTGTGGGATACTTTGCTGAGGGAGGAGTCCACAAAATATTTTTGGTTTTAGATGACAATGCTCAGACTCTATGTCCAGCAAGGGTTTTTCTGTGGACATGATTTCTGAGTGGAAAACACCCTTGCTATCTCAAACACTTGGATCTCCCATTTAGGAGAATTTCTCCAGTAGGAAAACTGACCTACTGGTTCCCAAGCTGATCATCTGGAGAAGAAAACAATGTCCTTCCGGGAAGAGAAAAATAATTTCAGTTCTGCAGAAGTGTATTTAGTGTCCCCCTGAAAAATTGCCTAGTCTCTTCTTTGTGTCCAATTTTAATATGGAAATATTTTTTACCAGAGAAGTGACAGTGTTTTGGTTTGTTTCCTTCGTGAGGCAGACTGTCTGGTTTCCAGCCTGTGCCTAACTGAACAATCACCTCATGCCCCATCATTTGTTTCGACAAGTATGTCTTCGTAAGTGCCTGCAGAGTAATTATTGAGTTTCTCAGCATGGCAGATAATGTAACGTGACAGAAAAGGAGTCTACAGTGACTGCAAGGAAACGCTCACTTATGTTTCTATCTACTGGTGGTAGGCATGGCTATTACAGACTACAGTCTGTACTCTACAGCACCAAAATCACTCACCTTCTTGCTTGTCTTTCTAATCTGCCTGCTCTAACCATATACCAGCACTGGGTGTTTGCCAAGCCAAGAGCAGGAACCTCAGCTCTGAAAAATCCTGGGGTTTAGTATCAAAGAAAGAGATAAAACACTACTATTTTTTTGTTTTGAATGAAGTGTCTTACCATTGAACTTGGAACTCTGAAACAATTAGTGTGTCCAGTGGAAAACAGCAAGTTTCCTTGTGGAGTGCTATTGATTTCTCAAATTTGGGTCAAGGAATTTGCCTGATGACAGTGACAATAAGCATTGGATAGGATCTGAATGTACTTTAGTATCCCCCTATTGGGTCCTTCAGGCAGAGCTATTCAGCAGCACTTCCAATGGCCACGTCTCTTCACACATGTGGACTAGGCAGGTTTTTCACCAATGCTGCAGGGTTAGGAGTTTGTCACCATTAGCAGCGAGTTTGCGAGTTTTGCTGGGGGAAATAGGGGTCTCATTAATTTCCTGCAGTAGAGTTCCTTCAGGAGGCCTAGGGATTGCCAACTAGTTTTATCTGAGCAATGAAATCACAGCACAGTCCAATAAATGCAAAACAAACAACATCATTACGTCCTAAAAAGCAGTATGGCTGAGAAGCTCAACGTGCTGAGACCCAAACGACAGGATACGCACATTAGCCGTGAACTGATCCCAGGGGCCAGCACGAATCCGTAAGACCTTGCACTCCTCAATGGGAGCATAAGAAAGGTGGAAAAGGCAAAACGAAGGCAGGGAAAGATGGCAGCAATACTGTGCTGAAGGATCTGGGCACTGGAAAATGGAAACTTGGGTGTTTGGTTTGTCATAATGATGTGATGGATTTAGCCACAGCTGAATGTGGCAGCCTAAAACCAGGAGCTGTCAGGAAGAAAGGTCAGGCAGGTGCTTTGCTTTTCTTAGGTTGAGAGACAGTAAAATAATCAATGATAGCTGACCCCTTGGATGCACCAAGGCAAGCTGTGGCTAAATCCAGACAGAAGGAAGGACTGTGTTTCTCAGTAATTTTGCATTTCGACTTTTGTTTTTGCACTGAAAGTAGAAATCTTTTCATCTCTCCCCACTAAAAAATGATCAATAATACCATCACCCCTGAATGCTCCTTTCCTCCAGTCTCTCCTCTTAGTTTTCTGTTCGTAACAGCTGAATCAGCTGAGAACTCATTTCCCCAATTGCTTGCAAAAAGATATCCAAATCCTGCTCATCCCAGTCCAGCACAGGCACATCAGTCTGTCTGCTCCCCGAGTTCCCTGGCAGGTACCTTGGCTGCCTGCCTTCCCTTCCAGCGGGTCTATCACAGCCCTGAGAAACCACAAGCCTCCACTGAAACTGGCTCTTCTGCAAAACCCCACATCCAACAAACTGGTATTTTCCAGTGGAAAAAAAGAAAGTAAAATTAAGGCCAAAACCTCCCGTGGCTGAGAACTGGCTGAAACAGCTGGTATAAACCACTGAAATCCTGCTCACAGCCAAGCTAATACCAACAGTGGTATCAACTCATACTTTGGAGCTTAAATCATTCAGAATGATGTGGTACTACATGTGAGGTAGTAAAACATTATGTCCTATTAGCATGTGATTTCTATTTATATAGGTCTTTTAATTTAAACTCCTAATTAACATCTGAGATCTATTATTAACACAAAAAGGTAGTCTAACATTCACCATCCTTTATCAAAAGTCAGAACTGCAACTTAACATCAACACTTGGTACTTACATCCCAACTTGTTTTTTGCAGTTGCTTAAGCTCTTGAAAATTTCATGTTTTCAGAAGTCTCCTGAGTAGTTCTGCTAAAAAGTCTGTGTCTAGGAAAAATTCTGTAACATGTAGGAACGTCAAAGTTGGTGGATGGGCTTATTGTACCAGATTTTAGCACTTGTGGTGAACATTTTTTTAAAAAAAACAATGGTCTCCTTTAGGTGTGCAGCACATTTACAGATGAAGGCCTGATTTGCAGAAGATATATTTGCAGTACAGCTCAGTCCAAAGGGACAGGTGCTTTCAGTCTATTCCTGCAGCAGCTGGCAGTACATTTATGCTGCATATGTCTATGTCATGATGCAGAAGGGTGATACAAGGATGGATGGGTTAAGGTTTCAGAGGTGGCCTCTACAAACAGAATGATTTAACTTTTCCATGTGGTCCATAAAAGCAATGTGCTTCCTGCATGGGCTATTTCTGCTCTGTGTGTGCTCACTGTTTCCACCAAGGCTCTGGCCAGTGTGTTGCTGACTCAGGGCTTCTCGGAGACTGCCTGGATCGAACAATGCAACTGTGCATCCGTCTGCATGACGGAAATGAAAACATGCATCAAGCTTAGCTGAGCCAGCAGTGTATTCAGAAAACAAACTCTAGGAAAGCGAGCCCCATTCCTTTCCATTGGACTATCCAATTTACAGGAGTAGGGCATCACTTGGTGATCTTCCTATCCCAAGCAATGCTGAGAGTCTCTGCTTTTCATCATCCCTCAGTTAAAACCGAGAGCGTGAGGCCATCGCTGTATTGTATACTTGCTCATTTACTTTATTCTGTTTTGATCTGTGTTTTCCTTCCCACAAGAGACTTATACCCACTGCCAGCAGTTGCCCAGTCCTGCTCTGTCTCTGAGCTACCAGTAAATCACTGTCGGGACTGGGCCGTTGTCTTCCCATGTAACCTCTCTTCCATCACGCTTGCTTCTTTGGACTATGAGACCAGGATGTGACTCCCATGGCCCAACAGGAACAAGGTGTCCTCCTGGCCATGCTGATGTCATGCTGGCGTCACGCTATGTCGTGCCCAGCGCCTGAGCCATCACAGCTAAAATACGGGGGCTTTGTACACATCAGCTATTTGGGTGACATATCCAGGGGCCACTCTTTTAAGGTAACCTCTCAGGAAGGATAATGTCTCTGAGTACCTGATTTTTAACCTTAGGTATTTTTTATTGGCTAATTTTGCACTTCTCTACAAACAGGGCATATGAGTTTTTAGGCTCGCAATTTTTTTGGGTTAGCTGCTTTGCAAACAGCTTATAGCTGGAGTCTGAAGGGCTCAGTCAGAGGGTTTTTGTGCAGTTTGCAGGAAAGCCTTTGCAGAGGAAAATGTGAATGTCATATACATTTTACCATAAAACCCTCCTCCAGAAGTAGGGTCTGGTAAAAAGCCCAACTCATTATGTTGGTGAGGTTTTTTAAGTCTCCAACCTCTGGTGTCATGCAGGTACCTCAGTTTTCATTTTCACAGAAGTTTTTAGCTTTGTAGATTTTAGGCAAGTTAGAATCTTCATAAGTCAGAGAAAGTAGTTTTAAAAAATTTTTGTCTTATCAAGTTTACTATTAATCCTGTCAGATGATTTATCGGCGCCTGTCAGGATTTCTGCTTGGTGGAGAGTAGACAATCCTGCAAGGTCTTTTTGTCTGAATCCTCTTTTTCTCCCTGTGTTTATTTTTAGGAAAGAGAGCAATACCATATCACGCATTTCTTTCTCTCCTGTAAAAAAGAAATTCAGTATCAGAGCCTTAAGTCTATGCTGGCGTGAATGAACTTCCCTTTGTACTCGCTCTTTTGTGCAATGTAGGTGAACCTGTGGAGCCCTTCACCCCCAGCATGTCCCCACCAAAGCCCCCAAGAAATGCCATCTGCTCCAGACAGGAACAAGGGTATGGACGACACCTCTATCCAGCTTCCGTGCAACCTCCATAGGTCTGTGTCAGGCTGGCACAGAAATACACCCCCAAAAATCCCTCTGGATGCTTCTCAGCGTGCTTAAGTGCGCCAAAGCTCCCGTTGGCACATGAGACCTGTCAGTCAGCAGACTGCAATCCAAGCACAAGAGAGCAGTTGCTTCCCATCTGCTGCACTTGCTCTGTGCTGCGATTACCTTCCTCACATGGTGATGGAGAGATGTGTGACCCTGTAATCGTTTCCCCAGCCCACGGATGGTTTGAGCAGGCACAGCTCCAAATACCAGTGGTCAGATTGCCTTTAAAGAAAAGTAAGGACTGTGCACTGGGTAGAAGGATTTTCTCTGCCTTTCATACAGACACGAGGCATACGGGATCAGGCAAAGAGGTACCTTGTCTTTCCTCGTGATAAATTCTGAAACATTTGGTTACTTTCTACCCAGTTTTCAGAGATAGAGGCTCTGAGAAAAAATTATTTTGACATGTTTCACTGGCCACTGAGGAGAAGAAAGAAATAACATTTGTATCCCCGCCAGGAGGAAGAGGACAGTATGAACTTGACCTTTACCAGGGACAAAAGATTAGGTGCTCAGCACAGACAAATGTGTTTCGCTTTCTTTGCTTTTCTGCATCAGATTTTGATGTCTAGCCACTACTTAAAGGACAGGGAAACATCAGCCAGGTGTTATCTGTTGTTTATTTGTTAGAAATGTGGCTCATAGTCGCTATCTCCACAAGGAAAACCGTGAGATAGGACAGCAGTGTGACATGCCACACTCCACCAAACTGGCTGGTGGTGTTGGTACAACCTTTTCATGCCCTACCAGCCCACTCTGTTTTCTTTTTTTCCCTCTCTGCCCCCCTTTTCTCCATCAGAAAACGTAATATTGTAGTTTATAAAAAATCACAGAGTCACACAAAATCACATCCTCAAGAAGCTGACATCCACCACCATGAGCATATGTACTGGTGGTGCTGCATCCTCTTGTATCTGAGATGGAAAGGCACAGTCAAAACCAAAGACCTGGTGTATTTTTCTTGTTATACGTGCAGTAGTAGGCCAAGGCGTAGACTTGCAGGACATGCTCACCAGCATTGCTGAAGCAATACTAGCACAGAGAGCAGGCTTTTGCATTTTCAAGAAAGTTGTTGATTTTTCAGTACTGTATCATTTCTTGGACTAAGTGGTGCTTGTACAAAAGAGCTGACTGTCAAAAGAAGATGAACTTTAACTTCCTTAAACATAACATGAAAAAGTCATTTTTTTGGTGTTTTTTGTCATGGACCAGGATACCGAATCACACAATCCTGCAATTGGACCTAGGCTGTTGCTCCATTGTAGTCTTTGAGCTGCAAAAGGTATCAGGAATGAGCCAAAATAAGTCAGAATGAGTTCCTCCTCACATGGAGCTGCAAAGGACTTTTGTTGCAGAAATTATCACAGCAAAGCTCTGTGCCAGTGTCTTGCTGAGATGACCAAGGGAGGTGTGGCTGCTGTCCTTGCATGAGAGCCCTGGCCCTGGGAGGTCCAATGCTCGCCAGGCTGTCACAGTTGCAAGGCTTATGGGTTCCTCTTGAGCCTGTTTCAGTCTTAACAGCTGATGAATATAGAATCTGCTTAGTTAATATTTATTATTTCTTGACATGTCAACTCTTCAGCTGGTGCGAATCACTCCTCCTGCTCACTTCTGTGTGGAAGATCTGGCTTTGCCAACTCTCTCTTACCAAAGAGGGGTGTAAGCCAGCGACTCACACGAAGGGTCAGGTCCATGACCAATGTCAGAAAAGTCTACACCTGCATGACATCATCCCTAGGTGCCTGTGGCCCTCAGACTCTCGTGTCACGGAGCTTAGCTTCTCGCTAGGACGAGCTGTGTGCTCTGGGCTTTTCTTCAGTGAGTAACACAGGAATAGCTGTGGAGGACTGGCATGTTAGTTTTCATGCCTGAAGTTTGGTGAGATATTTAAGCCATGGCAAACAAGGTTTTATATGAAGAAATGCAAGATGAATTGCTTGCAAAATGCTCATACAGATCTGCTTGCAAACTCTCTCTGTGTGAATGTATATCTGCACTCCTGTTAAAATATAGTGCTTGCAAGGACAACACTGCAAGATGACACCATAATTTTAGCTACCACAAGACAGCTGTCTTGTACTTGCATATGACTCTTCAGACGTACATAATTGTGCTTTGACTTGCGTCTATATGCAAGCCTAGGTCTGAGGAGCATGGCCTCTGCTGATGACTTTTAGCTGATGGATTTCACCCCTTGTCTACTTCATCCACTCAGGGGATTGGGACAGGGGCTGCCTGCATGTGACCCAGCCACCCTGTCCTTGTCACTTCTGTAGACATGGCTTATAATAACTTGGAGGTGCGTCTCCCTTGGGGGAGGGAGCAGCACAGGCTGAGCAGCGTGAGTCAGTCTGTGAGCAACAGACACAAGCCCAGTAAACTGCTGACCATGCATGCTCATTCAACACGGAGGTAGTCTGCCAGAGGAAAATACATCATGCCAGATCCAGTAGCCCTAGAGGGGCAAAGCTGCTGCCACTCCATGCCTGCAGGTCCAACCAGCAGCAAGGCTGAAGATGTGGTCCTGGCAGGCACACACACACACACAGAACACACATATACACCATGTAATCACATATTTATAGATACAGTTGGCCACACAGATCACAGAAGAACACTCAGAGCACTCAACAAATGCAGACAGCACTTGCAGCCTCACCCAAATGTTCTCCATCTGTGCAGGATGGAGATCCACTAGTGAGAATTATCTATCTATCTGTACATATGCACACACATCTGTGCAATGTGGAAACCTCTAGCACCTGTGCTCAGGTACCTAGTCTTCCCAGTAGCAAGAGTAAGGATCCCTTAGCCTTGCTAAGAAGGAGTGAAGGGCATCAAGGAACTGGAAATATGCTGTGCTGAATGAGGAATCTGAAAGTGGGAGAGAGTTTGTGACAGTCAGAGTTAATTTAGGAGCATGGCATGGAATGCAGTAGCTTGGGTAGGGCCAGCTTAGTCCCCCAGGTAGATCTGCTTGAAGAAAGGCAGGTTAGAGATTTCCCCTGTTAAAAAGTATTAAATGTAAGATGAGATGAATACTGAGAGGGGCTTTCTCTGCCACTCTGGCACACACATGGGCATGTTCATGAGGCAGGTGATTGCAGCTGTGGGCACTAAAGAAATTGGTATGACATTTCCATCCCAACTAGGACAGTTTTATGTGATGCTGGATCTCTCCCTTGACACCAGGTGTTTCTGTGAAGGCTCAGAGTGAAAGGCAAAGCCTTGGAGGATAATGCCACAGGCAGCAGAACCCATGGGGCATGCAGAGGATGTGCACAGCCAGGGTATGGACAAGGCTGTATTCATGAGGGCTGGTCTGCAGAAGGACACTGCTGGCTGCTTGTCCACCTTCCTCTCCTTGCTCCCATCAGGTAGATGACAGATATGCCAAGTGAAGGATTGTGATGAATGCTGAACAGCACAGTCTGTACCACTGTAAAATAACATAGCTCAACCATAATACAGAGAGAAACTACCCGCTGAGATAGCCTGGAATGTATGTCACTGTGTGAGAGTTCTAGGTCTTTTTGTCTTGGAAGAGCAGCTATGAAATGGATGTCCCTGGCCCCCGATTACAGACATTTGGGTGTCAACCCTTGGCTTTGCAAAGAGCTCATCGCATGGTTCAAAGGTTTGCAACTTCTGTCAGAGGAGAGGGAAAGCCTAGTCCTGTAGCGAGCGGCAGAGGATGTCTCCTGGCACTTTGGTTCCCTAGGATCCGCCTCAGACCATGATGGACAATATGAAGTGAGGTTTATTAACTTCCAGCATCCTTAATTTTCTGCTTTCCAGGAGGAATTTGGCTCACAGCCAGTAGCTGAAGTGTGGGCAGACTTTGCTCATGTTGACTTTTCCCTTTGGGATAGAAGTCTCCTGAGGAGAGATGTTTGTACACACAAGAAAATGGCCATTTAGAGTGCATTGTGTATCAGCAGCTGATGATTTCAGTGTACTGTGGATTAGGTCTCAGGCCAGGGAACTTTATAAGTGTCTTGTATAATTTCCTCTTCATTCTTCTTGTCCTTTTGATCTTGTGGCCAAATTTCCAAGTCACGAACTGCAGCTACTAAAAGGGATTAGATTAATGAATGGTCTGATTGCTTTAGCCCTTAAGCTAATTTTAAAGAATTAGAAAGGTACCTGGCAAATAACATTGCCTGGAGAGTTTAATTCATTACGTAGGTGTTTAATTACAAGGAAGTTTTGAGACAGAAGAGAGTCCAGCTCAAAAGGTTTGAAGAGATGAGGGGTCCTTTTTATGAGCAAGAACATCTTGCACAATGGCAAACTTAGTACACGAATTGTTCTGTTCCAGACATTTATGCCTCGCACATTATGCTGAGCCAAACAGAGACTAGAGGTGTATCAATACAGTCATGCTCCAAAGGTATAAAACATTATTTCCTCCTGGCATCCTCTTTTCATCCTGCTGTTACTTTTTGTTGCTGTATCTATTGACTCATTATATCACAGACTTACAAGGCAGTGAGGGTTGTTTCAGTGCAGAATAATGCATATTGAGCAGCTTGATGGCACGCCTACCATGAACGTCTAGTGTGTCTGTAATATTCACAAAACCATTCATATACTCTCTGATATAGGCATCTGAACAGTAGGGTAATAAATCTTCCACAGGGAGTTCAGGCCCCCTGACGTCTGGGTGATTCTCACTAAATTTAAACAATTTCTTAGTCTTAGGCAGCAGGGTTTTGGTGGGTTTTAGCTTAGACGGTGAGGGTGCATTTTGTTAGCAGGGACATGAAGGGGCTTTTGTTAGCAGTGCTCGCATGTCCCAGCTAAATACTTCATTTTTCACATCTGCAAACTTAGAGTGGCCAAGACAGATTATATTGCAGGAGAGGGCACGGAATGAGCCTGCTCCCAGTCCAAGAGAAAAGGAGGGCACATGATTTCGCATCTCACTAGTAGGTAGCCCTGCTGAAAGAGGCATGAGGAAAGAAGAAATCCATAGCAGACCTTGGAATGGATCATGGTCGTCATGTTCTGGCCATCCCAATGTCTGCTTCAGTCGTCAGAAAAGCCAAAAAGCTTTGAATGCTGCTTCTGAAGCCTGGCAACATGATGAAGATCCTCGCATCCAAGGTGGTAAATGATCTCCGTTGAATTCTCCCGTGGCAAGGAGAACAAAGCGTGTGTATAGAGTAGTTCTTTGGGTGCCTTTTATATAATAGGCCTTTCTTTTGTCTTGCGCTGTGATGGCATATTTTTTCCAGAACAAAAACAAATGAAAGGAGTCACACACATGTGAAGTTTAATGTATGCAGCAGTAAATGAATGGACGTTTTCAACAGCAAAGAAGGCTAACCTTCTACGGGTCTGCAGAATTCTCAGGTAATTTTTTCTTCTCAGAAATCAGCATCATGTGATAGAGACCCAGGGCTATATTCTAATCTTGAATAGCAGCTGTTCCAGTGAGGGCTACTGAATTACGACTTTGTTTGGATGCACAGCAAAGTGAATTTATCACTTTTGATTACAATCTACATATCTCTTTCAAATGGGTTGCAGAAAAACACTTTGAAGTGAAGACTTGAAGACTAGTAATGCCTGCCAGACAATTGTAACTCCTCGTTGAATTGACTGACTTCTCAGCAGTCGGAAAGAAATGAAGATTTTATATATTTATTTTGAGATGAACTACAAGAACCTTGTGGAAAGGAAAAGACCAGAACATACCTGCAGCTGTGCATTTTGTATCCAAAACTGGGCACTGCATTTTCACTAATAATAGCTATACTCTTCAGCCTAACATAAATACTGGATTATCCATCATATCAAAATACAAGTCTCAGGATAAAATATTTGAGGTAGGAAGGGAGAAGACTCTCTGTTTTCAGTGGAATAGCTTGCACCTCCCCAGTGGTTATGCGCTGAGGTTTTCCTCAAGGGCAAATGGTTGCTATAGCTGTCCCAGCAATGAGCCTATGGACTTTGTGACTGAGTGCAAGGGTTTCTTCAAGTGAAAACTAAAACATATAAGAGACCCTGGAAGTTAGCATAGTAAAAGACAAATTTCTGCTGCTGGCTCCAGTGGGACCTCTGTAAAGTTATGACTGGTGCCAACCAAAAAACCTTGAGAACCAACAAGACCAGCAAGAAATAAATCTGTCTCATTAAAGTAGATGGAAATATTGCACTTTGTTCTCATGACTCTGGACAAAATATTGAGCCCAGTAGCAACAGCTTTCCTTAGGCATCCACTAGAAATTTAGGCTGCCAGGGGCATACAGATGTACAGGTACTCTCATCCTTCAATAGGCCTGGCCTCAATCTGTAACAATCTTGACCCCACCTCTTACCAGTATTTGTGGTACCTGTTTTTGAGCTCGTTTTGTTTGTGCCTAAAACGGTTAAAATCCTTCTCTAAGAAGTGAAAGATTAGTTTAATTACCTGATATTATTGCGTTGTTCCCAAACACTCTTTGCTAATCTAAACAATAGCATTTGCTGGATGCTTTGCCTCCAGCTGTATCCACAGAGGTAGGTAGGACATTAAAATGCACCTGTCAAGACACATGATGTACAGTGGGTAACAAACCTAACATATTTTATGTGCTTGGGGGGAAGGATCCCTCCAACTTTTCCATAATGTGAAAACCTTCCTTCTTCTGTGCCAGTTTAGTATTGAAATACACTGATTATGGGCATGATGAGAAATGAGTTATGACATTTCCAGATCTTGGCATTTCTTGAATTATTTCCAAGAAGTATGAAAGAGTCAGGGTTGCTTAGGTGAATGCAAGTCCACACATGTTTACAGAGGGACTCATCTTCCTCCAAGATGAAAGAAAAGGGGTCACAGAGTTGGGAAGGAGAGGTGGAATTGGCAATCCCTGCTTGGCCCCATTCCTGATCCTGCCTTCCCCAGAGTGGGTGCTTTGCCATCATGAAGTCCAGGAGAATGTAATCAAGGATGCAACACAAACCAGCTGTTACCCAGAATTCCCAGGGCCTAGTCTGGAATATTGTGTCCAGTTTTGGGCCCCTCAGCTCAAGAGAGACAGGGAACTGCTGGAGAGAGTCCAGTGCAGAGCCACAGAGATGATGAAGGGAGTGGAACATCTCCCTTGTGAGGAGAGGCTGAGGGAGCCGGGTCTCTTTAGCTTGGAGAAGAGGAGGCTGAGGGGTGACCTCATTAATGTTTATAAATATGTCAAGGGGGAGTGTCAGGAGGACAGAGCCAGGCTCTTCTCTGTGATGTCCAATGACAGGACAAGGGGCAATGGGTACAAGCTGGAATATAGGAGGTTCCACAAAAACATTAGGAAAAACTTTTTCCCTGTGAGGGTGACAGAGCCCTGGCACAGGCTGCCCAGGGAGGTTGTGGAGTCTCCTTCTCTGGAGACTTTCAAACCCCACCTGGACACGTTCCTGTGTGACCTACTGTAGGGGATCCTGCTCTGGCAGGGGGGCTGGACTAGATGATCTTTTGAGGTCCCTTCCAACCCCTGACATTCTGTGAGTCTGTGATTCTGTGATTAGTCCCAAAGGTGGCCAACAACCGTCAGTGTCTATCCCAGCACCATAAGGTGTATCGCCACAAGGGACTTCTCCTTACAGCCACTGTCTCTGTCAAGAGCTGTAGAAACGTGATGGTGGGAACAGGAAAGACCAAATCTTTTCTTCCCAGTTCTGTTAAGGAAACCTGCTCTGGCTGGAATTCGGACTTTTTGTTGCTCAGTCATCTGATGAAGGGTCTCTAAAAGGAATCATGTCCTCCATGCACATCTAATAGTTGTGAAGGGGGGACCAACAGTTGGTGAAGAATTCCCTCTCCATAGTTCAGAGCTTACTTAGTAGCTGCTCCCAGCACTTCTTCACTACGGCAATGACATGCTGCAAAAGCTGAAGGTGGCTGATAACAGCAGAGAGAGTCACTTCCAAAACCTCCCAGGTGTAGTATCCCAGGAAATGGGATTTAGTGTCCAGAGACATGTGGGCCTTTGAACTAATTTAAATAGTAATTGTCTCAGCCTGGGATTTCTGGATTTCATTCAAGACGCCACACTCAGTAATTGTGCTGAATATGTCCTCATTCCTTGACCTTGTCACACAGATGGCATTGTTCTGAGCAGGTTTCTACAGACTACAAATAATTAAGCAATTAATTA
Organism: Apaloderma vittatum; assembly: GCF_000703405.1. Lineage (NCBI taxonomy): Eukaryota > Metazoa > Chordata > Aves > Trogoniformes > Trogonidae > Apaloderma > Apaloderma vittatum. The sequence continues at coordinate 58,025 of NW_009702912.1, read as the reverse complement.
GGAGCTTGCACTTACACAGAAGCTATTGTAAAGGAATAACTTCAGTGACTTTATGGGACTTTGCCACAGCATTGGTCCAAATACTGCCCAAACTGTCTTTGCTAAAGCTTCAGTGCATTCACCCAATCTGTTTGAACACAGCCATGACAGGTTGGCTCAGCTTAAGCTGGACTCACTCTGAGTATTACCTGGGCCTTTCCTGGTGTGTCTTCAGGATGTGTCACTTATATTTGAAAGCTTTCCGTTGTTAAAAGCAGTGAAGACTGCCTTGTCCTGTGACATTCAGTGGCTATTCCTAAATACTTGTGATCACCAATATCTTGTATCCCAGGGCTTTCAGTATCCCTGCAATAGAAATGAATATTTAAATCACATGGGCATTGGCTCTTATTCTAACTGTATCTCACTTTGTTCTGTCAACACTTCAGCATTTTACCCCCCTATCAACCTCATTTCAAGTCTTTAGATATTCTGATTCTAATTGTGTCATAGAAGTGATGCCTTATGACTCCCTCCCCCATTTCTAATAACTTCTGTGTTGTATAACAACAACAAAACCATAATACGCACTTTGCATAACTGCTGATTGGAAAACACATCATCACAGAGATTTCCAGTGCATGTATGCGCTCTGGCTGGAAAAGAAATGAGCAGCATTAGTTCCCCTTCATCTCTTTATTAACAGCAAGAAATTTCAAATTTCATATCAGGGTGTTGGATTCAGCCTGGGAAATTGGTAACATTATTTGCCTGGGTTTTTTCTCATAAACCACAAGTGCAGGTTTATGTTCTTGAAGTTACTTAGCAGAAATATTGAAAACAGAGAAGAATGAAGTGTCATTCAAGCAAAATCCAAGGTAAGCTCAAGGAGCGACTTTTCACTGTGGCATGGGATGAAGGTTCTTGTATTCCTGTGTGAACACCAGACCCAATTCAGCCATAAGCACTATGACTAAATAGGGCATAACAGTGGTTTCCCCTTCAGCGAGGGAACTGAGGTCTCAGGAGCAGAAAGGCCTTCATCTTGGAAAGGTTGTAAGATCATCTCCTGATGATGTAGCTCTCCGCAGGTGATGGCTTTCTCTAGGATCCCTCCATCCGTAGCCGGCAGGCACCCAGGACACACCATGCCTTTGGCAGATGACCACTCCCAGTGTTCCAAAAAGGGGAGCTGAGTAAAACCAGTGAATTTCTGCAATGTTGATGATTTCTGGAGGTTCCTTACATCATCAAGCAGTTTTGCTAATATGCTGAGAGGGGATATTGCTCCCACTGGCAGCAGGAACAAGCTGTGGTAGGAATACTGCATTCGCTCACTCTTGAAAGTATCTGTACTCTCCTGGATTTAGATGATGATTCGACCTCTAACGCATTTCATAACAGCACAGGTTTCAACTGTGTTTCTTTTATCTATCAGTGCATAAAGCAGCAGTAAGTACATTTCAAGGCTGCCTGTGTCCCTACTAGATTTGATGTGGAGGTGGCTTGTGGTACAGCCTTCCTCGAAAAGGGCTGAGCCCGAGTCTCGCTTGCTCTTCATTTGCAGAGGACAAATGAGGGGCATCTAAAGAGTGACTTTGGAAGGGGGCCATGACTAAGACACTCTGGCCACTGTACACCCTCACTTCCCCTGCATTGCCATCCTTGCAGTCAGCCTCCGAAAGCTTTGGTGTTGTTCTCTCTGCCCCTTGGGTTCAACGCTCCTTGAATTGCAAATTTCCCATTTACTGCAGCTCAGGATAAATGAATGATCCGATCTTCAAAACCCATTAGGGATTAATTGCAAGTAGAACTTCTACTGTTTTAATTAAAGTAATGTACTTTGAGGCAGCCCATCCCTGCAATACAAGCTTCATACCAGTGTCCTTTATACCAGAAAAGATCTTCCCAGATATAAGAGAATGTGTAGAAGGGAGTAATCTGTCCTGCAGGAAGCACAAATATACTGGCATGCCCTGCTACATTTAGCTTGAAAGAGAAAACAGTGTCCTGCTGGTTGCAGTTATACCACTGCCAATCTGGACGTTGAACTTAACTTTCCTCTTGTGCCACCCTGAGCGCTGCTGGGTTGATGGGTGAGAACTGTATAAATTGCAGCGCTGGAAGAGCTGAAATGGAGACACTGGAGTGTGGCTGTGTCAGAGGGGAAATAAATCTGCCTTTCATGATGTGCTGTACACAGAAAGGTGTTTTTTCTCAGGGGAAATGAGCAGGACCAGCTCCTTGGAGCTGAGCAACCAGGTGAGGAGCAGACATGGCAAGGCATGTCAATGTGAGTGTTGCTTGCAGTGCTAAGACCAGCACCTGTCATCTGAGGCTAGGGACTTTTCTGCTTATCTTTAAACCCCAGAGAAGCAGAGGAGCACAGATAACATCGAAAGCCAGTGGGATTCATTCTACTGAGTTATTCATCAGCATTGAAATAGCATCCATGGGTTCACTAGCAAGAAGTTCCAAAAGCAAATCCATGGAGGATGAGAGATTTTTGTTCTCTCCAGTGACCTGGCACATCAGAAAGGGCCCTCTAGAAAAGAGAGAGGAAAGATCAGTTGGTGGTGTGGTGTTTAGTAAGGATTCAGGAAGATTTCTGCACAGCAAAGGCAATCGAGGCATTCGAGTGGGTCCTTTGTGGGAATGCAACAACCGAAACTCCAAGCTAGTTCTTCTCACCTTGCTGCCTGGCTCCTTAATTCATTTTCAGGCTTATGGAGCTGGGACCCTGGGCTGGAGAAACTACTACAAGACTACTCCTCCCTCCTGGTCTGCCTCAGATTTCACATTCTCTCTCCTCTCAACCTGCAGGACCTACATTTCCTACCAAGCCTTAACAAAGACATAAATACACATATAAATATAGGAAGGGGCTCACATGTGCATTTCTGCCTTCTCGTTCCGTGGCCTTACTCCACAGCCCTCACACAGGAGTGTCCATCAAGGTTATATCTGAGGTTTCTACCTTTAGATACAAAAGATGCAATGGTTTAGCATCAAGCCTATAAATTCAAGATGTCTTTAGGAGAAAAAGAGTCAAGCAGTGGGGATCTGAACTTCCCCTAACGTTGTAGCTCAGACTTGTAGCCCCAGCTGGAGCTGAGGAGCTTCTATTTTGCTTTTGAAATAGGACACGTGTGAAGATTATGTTTACTTGCTGTTTGCCACAACGTGATTTGGGGGAAATAGCTGCTTCCACTCATTTTGGGAAGTCAGCCAGACCTGAACAATCTCATGGTGAGCAATGTTACAGTGAAACGTGGAGCAGAGATTCCTGTTTCTCTGCATTTGTGGTTTTGTTACAGAGCCCTGTTATTATCACCAAAAAAAAAAAAAAATTGCCACCCCCCCCATAACAGCTCTCTCATGGATTTGAGGCAGTAATCCTTTTTGTGACCACAAAGAAAACAGCGTGTTTGAAAATTATTTGATAAGGCCAAAATAATTTACCTCCTACCAAGTGTGACATATTTCGGCAATCGCTAATTAAGCTGAGAGATTGCTGTCATAGCTCTATGCAAAGGAAAATCACCACCTCTGTGAAATCTCCTTGGCAGAATGTGCATCATCTGCTATCTCCAGTATGAGCACAGGGTGGTGACAGCATTGTCGGCATTAAATCACCCTTCCAGTACTTTCAGCTTCTCTTTTAATCTACCAGCCTGTACCTCACCAGCCTGAAGTCCTCACCGTATGTGCTTGCATCTGTAGGCAAAGCAAATAAGATCAGTCTTCCCAGCAATTGCTACATTGAGGATCAAGGGTAAGATGCAGAAATGCCACCATTTGTGAAGTCTGGCAAATACACGAGCTCCTTATTTATTAGGTGTCCAGTCTGGGTACACTTGTTGTAAAAGTCAGGAGGATGCTTGCTTTCCCTGCTCGCCCAGGGAGGCGGCTCTGCACCACTGCACGGGTCGCTGGGAACAACTGCTTCTGCACTGCGCGACTGTGTCATTAACAAGGAGAGAATTGGGAGACTGAAGGCAGTGATGCTACTGCAAGTGGCGATGACTAGGTAACCTGCCTGGTATTTCTTTTGCTGAACAGAGATGGAAATGTTGTCTAGTTCAGGTCTTTCTCAGGTATCCATGTTAGGGATCCCAGAGCTCCCATTTTTGGGTGACCAGATGAAGGAGGGAATTACACTAATGTCAATACTGAGAATAACCTTAAGCGTAGGTAAATCTGAGGGTAAAACTTTGAGAGGCTATATAATTCCCTTTTTCCACACAAATGTGCATCCATCCCATGGAAATAGTTTCTTGGTGATCTCCCTTGCTCAGAGGGATCAGGGAGCAACAAGATCAAGGCCACCTCACAAGGGAAGGGGAAGAGTGAGATGGGGGTGACAGTAAGGCAGGCCAGTGTCCTCATTAATACAGGGAGAAGTCCCACAGCACCTGACTGTAGAGCCCATTGCTGCTCTCAAAGATACCTACTATTCCACCTTTGCAGAGACTAAGGAATTATATTTGGATCGTGAGGCCTCCTGGAGAGAGGGATCACTGGTTTGGAAAGGCATGCCTGTGTGTAGGGGTACAGGTAAGGAGAGTTGTAGTGCCTGGACTTTCACTAGATGACAGATGTCAAAAGACCTGACACCTACTTGGCCGTGAATAGTTCAGAAGAGCTATTCAGCAGCAGGAGAAAACGGACATCTACTCCTTTAAACAGGAGACCTTCTTGTCATGTTGCCAGTCTGGCAGATTGTCATACTTGGTCATGGAGGTAGATAAAGATGATACTTTGCAGAGCTTGGTGTCTGGTGCCTACTTCTCACCTTCAGGCTGTGTTTGTGGACACCTGAAAACAAGTTGCTTGAGGTAGAAAACATGGGGGAGATGGGGACACTGATGGAAAGGTGTGAAGGACGTTGGTGTGAGTGGCACAAAGCAGCATGGACAAGGGGAGACATGTCTAACGAGGAAAAGGAAAAACTGGCCATGCGTAGGGAGAAGATTTCTGTCCATTTTGGTTAGGAAGTTCTGGTAACATAGGGAAGACAAGAAGCCCAGGTAAGATGTAAAGTTTAAGTATGATGTCTCTGGGATTTGTTACACAGCCTTGCATCTACAGAAGAAAATACGGTGTTATATTAAGTGACTATTTTTATTTTCTCCTTGCACCATGTGTGTAGCAGAACCATGGAGTCTGTTTTAAGAGACAGAAAAAAAAAATCAAATGGGCAACCTTGACATGAGCTGGGAATTTTTTTCCTCACTGGCAGCATTTTAATCCCTTTAAAAGGGCCAGGTCAACTAATGCAACTTGTGCTTGCATTGGGAGGCTCCATCTCCTCTCTCCTCACATAAAGTCTCAAGGCTCACTGAGCTGTCAGAATTGAAGGGGTAGTCCGATATCCCTGCACTGTCATGGCAAGCATTTACACACAAAACTGCAGCTCATAGCTGGTTGCCATTGTCTGCTGCTGGGTCTGTCTCAAACTCCTTCTTTGAACCATGCAGTGCTTGAACCGTTGGTGTGTGGGAGAAGCAAAAGACAGGCAGCACTTCTCCTTCCATCACTCTTGGGAGGTTGTCAACCTCCTTTTCTGCCGCAAAGACCTGGAGCAGGGCTGGGGTTGGGAGGTGTCAGGAGGGAGCAGGCTGTCATGGGAGGAAGGGTTCCTGTGCTCCAAGGCAGTGGAGAAAGGACAGGCACGTTCTGGGAGTGGAATGTGCCCCCGTCCATGTAATGCTCGTGATGCCATAAAGTCCACAGGGCAAAATCCTGACTTCTCACTTTAAAATGAAATAAGCTAGCAAGAGCAGTACTCTGAAAGGCATAAACAGCCATGCCAGGAGGATCTCACCAGGGCATTTTAGACAGCCCAGCAGGACAGGATGTTCAGCTAAGCAGCCAGAACAAAAAGTGCTGCTAAATGCTGCAGTTAAGAATTTTAGATGCTGGTTGGATACATGTATGGTGGAGACATTGCTGATTTGTTTGTGATGCCTACAATTCTATTACTTGCTCAATGACCAAATTGTTCTGCTTTGCGTATACAAGAGAAAGCCTCTTGCTTTTCTCTGATGAATTGATTTAGGAGAGAGGGAAAACGTATTTTGAAGAAAGCAAGTTAAAGATTTTTTGTTAATGATAAGTGGCTGAGCATAATTCAGTTTATTACTAATTTCAAAGAAAGGAAACAGAGCCATGATGTCATGTCTTTTTAGCTCCATTCAAACCTTTCATCTCCACTTTTTCTGAGTGAAATGACTCATAAAATCATAGACATTAGGCATGGCAAAGACCTTTAAGCTCATCTTGCCCATCTGTCTGCCACCACTGGTTTGTTACTTGGAATGGTAAACAAGAAAACCATGTTAGAGACAGACAGAATGTTCTCTTAAGGAATGGGGAGTACTATGATATTCTTTAGTCATTTGCGTGCATCACCTCGGGTCTGAGACCACGGACTGTGAAGCCTATGGGAATGAATTTAATGCCATCTGGCATGAAATAAGGCTGAAACAGATCTTGTCTTTCTGGGCTAAGTCTTTCCACAGAGAAAGAGCTTGTTTCCACCCCTACCCATAACCCTTCATTTCTTTTTCCTTACTTCACTTCACACATCGTCTTTGTCATGTGTCACTTTTGGTGACCTCATTTTGGATTTAGTAGGTTACCTTTCAGAGTGACTGGTTTTTGTGAACCACTAGTCGATCTCACTGGGAATAATAAAGCCCTAGAGCATCCCTGATGGGGGAAATTGGTGACTGGAAATGCCTCAGGTTGAACAGTCAAAATACAGCTGCTAGAAAGGCAAACTGCTGGAAATCCAGAGTATGAGAGACAGGCCTTGAAACAAAACCTGGTGGAGGGGAAACAGACTGTTATTGCACCTTTATATGGAATCTGGCATACCTGGACCCTGATGCCCCTGTGACAAAGCATATCGAATCCCTGCCTTTCTATGGGGCAGGGACAGTCCTTCAGGGCTATGAGGCTGTGGCATATCAACTCACATTTGGGGCTTCTAAGTCTAGTATAAGTGAACGGTACATTTATTCAGCAGGTGCGCTGCAACAGTACCTCTCAGGAGCTGAATTCGCACACAGCACAGTCGTATTCCCTGCGTCTCCTCCTTCATTACTGAAGTTCTGATATCTCTGCTGTCGCTATTGACTGCAAGCCTAGGACCTCTGGCTGCTGTCCTGGGAGCATTTTTGCAGGAGCTGGCAATACAGCTTTGCATCAGCAAATGCCAGCACATCAATTTGGACAGTTACCTTTTCAGCTCTTGTTTTCTGGACACATGTGTTGTCTTTAGCGTCATGAGAACCCACAGGAAATTGTTGTCCAGAGCATGAGACATGAAGACCTAATACTTCTCTGATGATGTGCATCTGTTCTGCTCTAAGGATGCTTAAAGAGACAGCTCCTCAGATCCCAGGATCACTTTTGCTGTGGCCTCAGCAGCATATGGACATGGGTTAAGCCTTCCTTCTGTAGCAGGAGTGACTGGGACAGCCGCCCTCCCACTGAGCCACCCCCACAGAGATGCCTTGACTTCTCTGATTAGCTGTCTGTGGCAGGCATCTCTGCAAGAACTCACTGCCTCTGAGCCCCCGGGAGGAGGGATCATTAACATGCAGCCTGTGGAAAATGATATCCGTATACCTAGAAGTGAAGGATAACCAAATCAACACCCAGTCAGACTTCATTAACATGGCCCTCAGGAGGCAAATGCCTCTTAACATGAAATTACGTGCTACTGATCATTTCAGCAGCCAGGACTCCAGACTGGTTCACAAGACAGATTTTCCTCTAGTGAAACATCTTCAAACAGTATCTTTCACAGCAAGTGAATCTGCTTCCTCCAAGTGTGAAACGAAGCATTGTCTGTGGGCAGTTTCCCTTCAGGTGCTGCAAGAGGCACAAACATCCTCAACATCAGAAAAAAATGCCACCTATGTCCTGGATTTCAAGCATTCCCATGCAATGGGAGGGGAAAACCGCTGTTTTGCCTCCTCCACGTGTTCTTTCATGTCTTAGATGAGAAAATAGGCAAGAAGTGGGCTGAAGGCCAGCTTAGGGTCCCTGAAAAACTCAGTACTGGGTTATAATGACCTACTGCCTCAGGGGGAAGTCAATAGTGCAGTGACAAACTCCACCAGCTGCTCTTTCATGGAGGTGTTGATGTAGCAGTGCTGGGCAATTTGTATATGGGTTTAAAGCATGGAAATCTTTTCTGGTGCAAAACTCCAGCTAGGAATAAAGGCAAGCCCTCTGGGATTGTTAAGCCTGTTTTGTCATAGCTTCATTCTTCCTCAAGTCAAGGATAACACTTGTCTTGGCACTTCCTTTGTTCATGTAAAATTTCTTGAGTAAGCCTCCTTATACTGGGAATAACTGTGCCCAGAAATACCCCTGGTCCTTTCCACTGCCTATGCCCCATCTTCAGAAAATCTTTTTCACTGAATCCCTTTTAGTTTCTACTGACCACAAGGAACTTTTCAAGCAGTAACCCCTGGCTAGCCATTTGGACTTCCCACTCTCCAGGGCTTAGCTCACCCTCCAGCTCCCAGTAACTCCAGCAGGAGACAGCAGAGGAGCTTTTGGGGATACTTTCCACAACTTCGTTTACACAGTCCTGTGGGTCAGCTTTCATGCCAGTGTCTCAGTGACTGAGTATTTATCTGATCCCTTAGCCAGCAGTGGCTCCCTAAGCCACCTGGGTTTGGGGGCTGCAACCCAAGCAAGGGAGAAGTCCTTTCTGTAATCTCTGCTATGAAGACATGCCAGCCAAAGCAATGATGAGCCCCAACTTGGTTTTGACCACGCTGATGATGCCAATGTTGGATCACCATGAGGGAACATTACATGGCTTTATATTTGTGATTTACATAGATTGTATTGTAGAAGCTTACAATCTAATATATGCATTTGCTGCTCTGTTGGGAGCTGTAAAGAGGAAAATCATGTAATAAAGAGCCTTCTGGTCCTGACATAAAATTCAGCATAATACACATTATTATCTCTGCCTCTGCCAGCCCTTCCTTCTTGCTGTTGTCTACATTTTCAGTGTGTGGCAGTGTTATCAGTGCCTGAATGCCAGCTAAGAGTCCTCGCTGCCATAGAGCAGAGAAGAGAGAAAGTCTGGAGAAGAGCTGAACAGGACAGGAGGAAATGCAAGAATGCTCTCCAAGTATGCAAAAGGCAGGTGCAAACAAGGAGGGAATCAAGTCTTCTCCACATCCACTCTGGGATGGCTAGAACACCTCAGTCCTAGGTTGCAGTGAGGCTGGTCTGAGTTTGGCTTTAGAAAAAGCTTTCTAGAGGTAAACAGGGGGAAATGCAATACCACTTTACCTGGGCAGAGAATGGAGAACAGTTTAGATAAACAATCCATAATGTCTTTGCAGCCCTTATAGACAGAGCTTAAGATTTCTACAAGCTTATAATTGGCAAAACCCTCTCTCATGCCAATTTGATATACACTGGAACCAATTTATTAATGTGCCTTTGCTCTGTGCTCTGTAACTAATTTCAGTGAAGAAAAAAAAGTGTAATTATGTTTAATTTTACATAGAAGCAGTCTATCCCAGCCTTGGATTAGTTTACTGGCTACTTTATAATTGGTGTGCTTACAGACTTTTCTGAACTAGCCTGTTTATAAATCTTGGAGTATGTGACTGCTTGCTCTCCTGGCAAGATGGACACTCAACTTTGTTAGAAAACATAATGACAGTGCACTTTTAAGCCACAGAAGCAGGTGGATGGGACTGAAAAAGTAGCTCATCTCTTCAAGGACCCCAGCAGAGCTTGCAGTAAGAACCTAGTTCCTGTTCCTCCCACCATTAGTTCCTCCATCAATTGATGTAAAAAAATGTTTTCCATCCTGAGAGGTCTTTCCAGTCTTCAAAAATGTGCTTTGGGATGCGAATCCAGTTCTGAACTTTCAATACTTTTCTTAAAGAGATGGGAAAGAGGTGGGTCTGATCATTAAGAACAAATTTTCAGACCTGGAGACCATGCTTTACAAGATGATAGCTCTGCACTTGCCATTAAAAAAGTGTATTTAAGACTCTAGGGTCTAGTTTTCAATGTAAGTTCTATACTCTGTTTCCGGCTAATGGAACAGATCAGGACTTCATGCTAGTTCCTTTTGAATTATTATTTCTATCACAGAATCATAGAATGTTAGGGGTTGGAAGGGACCTCTAGAGAGCTTCTCATCCAACCTCTCTGCCAGACCAGGTTCACCTGGAGCAGGTTGCACAGGATGCTGTCCAGGTTGGTTTAGAATGTCTCCAGAGATGGAGACTCCAACATCTCTCTGGGCAGCCTTTTCCTGAGTTCTCCTCTCCCTCTACTCAGCCCTCGTGAGATCACATCTGGAATAGTGTGTCCAGTTTTGGGCTCCCCAGTGCAGGAGAGACAGGGACTTACTGGAGAGAGTCCAACGGAGAGCTACAAGGATGATCAAGGGACTTGAACATCTCTGCTGTGAAGAGAGACTGAGAGAACTGGGGCTGTTTAGCCTTGAAAGGAAACAGCTGAGAGGGGACCTTATTAATGTACATAAATATCTGAGGGGTGGGTGTCAAGAGGCAGGGGCCAGTCTCTTTCTGGTGGTGCCCGGTAACAGGACAAGAATAACGGGTATAAGCTAGAACATAGCAAGTTCCACCTCAACATGAGGAAAACTCTTTTGTCATGCGGGTTTCTTAATATTCTGTAAACCCGTAGTGAATTACTAAGAATAGTTATCAATTCATACCAGCAGGCTATACTGATATATTTTTGGCCATCAAAAAGGATTTGACAGCTAGTCCAAAAGCAGAATATTTGTTGCTTTTTTTTTAACTGCCTGCCAAAATGAGTTTAACAAGAAAAACGATAATTCGGTGAGAATGCACTAGGCAAAGCAAAACAAAAGGAACTCCAAGTTCTGCAGCTAGAAGTGTGTGTTTCAGTACAGAATTACTAAGCTGCCTCATGTTGATGTTCTTGAGTGAGGGGTCCCTGAAAGAGCTTCCAGGAGCTCCCTGATCACGGTGGGGAGGCAGCCCCAAGTGAGGACACTGGTTCTCAGACGAGAGGGAGACATTCAGCAGGCAAAATGCAGCTGCCTTGGAGCAGCACTGCAACAGAGTAATGGAACGGAAATATTTTCCTTTTCTCAGTGCTTTTTTACACATATTCAGGAAAATCTTCATAGAGAGCAGTCGCGTTCTGTCAAATTTCATACACAGCCAAACAAACATAAAACATGTCGAGAGAAAATTCCCCGCCAGGCCCCGCTGTTTGCTTCTGTAAATCTAAGCTTCTGCCTTGCAAATTTACTGGTGAAGAAAGGGCTATGATGAATCTCCCCTCAGGGATCTGTATTTCTGGGCTGTTGGGGCTATATATCTATGCCAGCTGACAGCTATTTCCTCCATTGCAACTTACCCACTTACAACAGGAGCACTTCTAGTGTGTGCTCTGCTAGCAGTCGCAGCTATTTTGATCACCCTCTTTTGCAAATTCTGCATTCTGCACTTCCCCCTTTTGACATGCTCATCCTCTTCAACCAGATCATGCAAGCAAACAGCTGCTTTCACAGCACCCCTATCTAGAACATTGCTTCAAATTACAGAAGGCAGATATGTTTATTAATATTTAAGATCTGTCAGTGACTATATCATCCAGGCTAATGGTTCTGCTGAGATCCTGACTGCAAAAAGAAATCAACAAAGGAACAAAACAAACAAAGGGATCTGAGATCTCTAAATCACTCCCGTTCCATGGCAACCTTCCTTGAAAACTAGAGGACTGTTTAGGGAAAAGAGCATAATGACCTTGCCCTGCCCTTTACAGTTCCCAGGGCACTGCTAGAGACCAGGTATAGGGGAGACTTACCTCACCTGTTTGTGTCCGTTCTGTCATGTTATGCAAGCTCTTAATTTTTTCGGGTTCAGATTTGCTGAGGGACAGCAGTACTGCTGATGGAGTAAGCAGTGATCTCTGGTTTTTATGTATCTCAAAGAGCAGTCTCTCCTCCACATCTGGCAGCATTAGGGATGAGATTTCCAAGGATTCGGACCAACACGTATGAAATGAAAGCACTCCATTCAATCCTTACTTGGGTTCCTGAGTAAAAGAAAAAGCAGCCTGAGCACCAATTTGGACTTTGTTTCGTAAGATAGAATCAGAGAATCAAGCTTGCCTGGAGGTGTCCTGCCTTTAGGCCACTTCAGGTCTGCCCCGCATATGGCACATCTCTATTGTGCCACTGGCGAAACTAGGGGAGCACTGGCGTAAGTCTCCAGGAGGTTGCTCTTTGGAAGAGGCAGGCACTCGCTCCACCAGCTGTGCAGACTGGGTAAGTAGATGCCAGAGGAGAAGCTGGGGAAAGAGGGATGTTTGTCATGAAGGCAAGTTTAGGCTGGATATTAGGAAGAAATTCTTCACCGAAAGACTGGTCAGACACTGGG
>NW_009702912.1:43945-45459 GCF_000703405.1 Apaloderma vittatum | reverse complement strand
TTCTATGATTCTATGATTCTATGATTCTATGATTCTATGATTGGTGCACCTGCAAAGTCTGCCTGACCTGTCTTGCCTCTCTCTTCCCTAAACCTCTTTTAGGTTTACTGTTATCCCACAAGGACTCGTCTTTTGCTTTCCTTTAGAAGGGACCATGATAGGGACCTCTCCTGTTTGTGGCTGTCAAAGTTGCATAAACTCATAGGAGATCCTAGTTCTTTTGAGTCATGCTTTGCCAGACCTCTTGAAAGACTTGATGCACACTGACCCTTCATCTCCTTCCCCCTCCTGCAGAAGCCTGTCATGACCTCTGTGTGCTTGGGAAACTCTCCTTGTGCTTCTGTAGCAAATAAAGGTAGCATTGCACACCAAAGACACAGACAAACTCCAGTGTAGTTTAAGTTTTTTAAGATTTACTACACTTGCACCCTCTTCCCGCTGCAGCTGTGCCTCATCACCTAGTATCCTAGCTCTGAGGAGCTGCCATTTCCACCTGGTTTTGCTCAAACACCAATCAGAGCAAGAGAAGACCACCCCAACTCAAGGCTGGGACTAAGGCACCCAAGAGTTGGACTAGATATAAGGAAGAATATTTTTTTTTATGAGGGTGGTGAAACACTGGAACAGGTTGCCTAGAGAGGTGATAGAACCCTCATCTCTGGAAACATCCAAGGTCAGACTTGATGGGGCTCTGAGCAACCTGTTCTAGTTAAAGATGTCCCTCCTCACTGCAGTGAGGTTTGACTAGATGACCTTTAAAGGTCCCTTCGAGCCCAACACATTCTATGCTTCTATGACTCTAAGGTTGTTCTTGGTTCTACTGTGTGACCTGAGATTTTGCTTTCCCCTCTGTCTGTGCACTGCACTCTGAATTGACTGATGCAAAGGATAGATCCTGTTCTTTGAGGCAAGATCCCTGACAAGGCGTGTTAGCGTCCTTGCAGTTGTCTAAGGGAAGGTGGGGGGAAGTGCTAGTGCAGGATCTGAGAGATATCTCAGATCTGGCTGCTGCTGCCTGTGTGGCTTCCCAGCAGAAGTGTGTTGCTAAGTTCCCCAAACAGCCCTGGAAGTGTGTCATTCTCTGCGTGGGTGGGTGTAAAAAAATTGTTTCAGAAAGTTTCAAAGGAAGCTGAACAACAGTGAGCTGCAGCTCCATGCAAATAGCCCAGGCCCATTTGCAAAACACGAATGCCACCTCCGCTTGGCACAGAGATCAACTGACAGTGGCAGAAAAGCTATAATTTCTTCCCTAAACCCAAGAACGATCCTCACTCAAAACTTGACCCAAAAGGTTTTGGACTCTTTTCAAGGCTGACATCTGATGTGCAGTGATTTCCTTTACATCAGACGTTACATTGCACTATATATGTGTGTGTCCAGGTGCGCGTAGGTGCACACAGGTTTCCCCCTGAAATTAATTCAAGCGAGAGTTAGATGTGGCCCATGGCCCAGTCTCAAGAGTCAAGAACAGGAAAATCTGCAGGGGGTTACACACACTTAAAACTGTGAAGTGG
>NW_009702912.1:0-43914 GCF_000703405.1 Apaloderma vittatum | reverse complement strand
CATGGGCCATGACCTGGTTATCCCAGATCACTCGACCCACAAGACCAGTGATGACCAAGTACATCCTTGCTAATAAATTGAAAGTGCTCAGGGCTGTTCTCTGGTGATGAAGCCTGTGGACAGGAACGGTCTAGGCCAGTTCTGCTCTCTGACCTTCCATCAGGGTCATTGCATCAAAGATGAACATTGGGAGTGGTCCTGCTCTGTTCTAACTCCTTCACCATGCAGCAGCAGCATCGGAGACACTGGTATCTGTCACAACCACGAGCACCCCAAGGCCTTTTCTAGATATCTGAAAGTGTCAACAAGTCAAGTTCCAGTGCCAGAGGACTTTCTAATGCTATTATAGGTGCAGACCACTGGGTTTCTGGCTGCTGTTGCCTTTTTTTGAAGGGGCTTGAGTCTCTTGTTGGTCCACAGGTAGTTCTTAGAGCAGTTCGTCATCACTGTGCACTCCATCTCTTTATCTGTGTGCTTTTACCCACCACATGCACAAACAAATCTACTTTTCTTTCCTTTGCCCTGAGATGCATCAATGAATCCATGTGTTGCCTGATCTAGTGGAGAGGTGTCGTCCCTGGTGACAGGGAGGCTGGGTTAAAAATGATCTCTAAGGTCCCTTCCAGCCTAGGCCATTCTGTGATTCTATGAATGAAGCAGGAACAAGGAAAGGAGAGGATAACACCTCTGCCACTGGGCACTGGTGCTGGTGAGACAAACTTGGTGGTGGCATTCCCATGGTTTTGAGAGGGTTGTTTTAGGGTGGGGTAGAAGTTAGAGTTGACCAAGTACTCAGTGCTTTTCTGGTTCAAAGCACCCTTACCAGTCCACTGTATGACATGAAGACATTCCCATAGCATTGAATTTGCCAGTAGGAGGTTTTGGGATATAACATACAAATGAAAATAAATTTCAAATTCCAAAGAAGTTAAGGGGCACCAAAAAGAGCTGCTCACACTCTCTTGCTCTTTATTCTGGGCTCTTAGTTGCAGCAGGGCTTTTTTTTTTTTTCAGTCTCTTGCAATTAGGGAGTACTTCCCCAATACTATGGTTCATAAACTGATTTTTCTTTCTCTCTCACTCTCTTACTTTCTCTCTCCTTTGCTACAGTCTTGACTGGCACAAGCAATTAAGCCACCTCTGTTCTCTCTGCGTTTGACACTGTTCAACTCCCAGATAAGAAGCTATGTGTAAAATGAAAATATCAATGCTATCCTAACCATTTGCATGTGAAGGGAAAGTATCATTGACTTCCTGAATGATTGGTATAAATGCAGTCTTGGCCTGCAGGGAAAAAATTGGAGCTCTGAGCAACCTGATCTAGTTAAAAGTGTCCCTGCTCACTGCAGGGGGATTGGACTAGATGACCTTTAAAGGTCCCTTCCAGAACAACACATTCTATAATTCTGTGACTTTTCTTGCTTGATGGCTCTCTCCTCCCAGAGACTCAGCTCCAGTCCCTGTTTGTCCCAAAAGAGTGGAGTGAACAGAATGAGACAACCTACAAGTTTTCTATCAACAAGATTTTCAATGTCTCCTTTCCACTCTTTACCCTCAAGGAGTGGTGTCCAGGTTTGGCTTGTGAAAGCAGATGAACCCAGATCCATTCAGGGAATGAAGAGATCTCAGTCTGCTATATTTTCCATACTGTCATGAATAGACTGCTCTTGAGTCACCCACCTTTCTACTTTAGAGCTAGACAGGTATTTCTATGCAGCAGAAAAAGGTTCACGTGCCTGTAAGGCAACAGGTTTTAAACATCTTTGGGTTCAAGCCCACGATTTAATGCAATGACTACCACCCATCCACCATATTAACTTGTTCATCTAATTTCAGGAGAACTTCTGGTAATCAAAAAAGACTCTGCTCCTCCACATCAGGATATCAACCTTTATTTCTAGTCTATGCATCCCTAAATTTCCTTGGCGGACCTTCACGTGATTCTGGCTTGCAGACATATGTCTTGGATGCTCAGGCTGGCTCTACATGGGTAGGCTGTGCTGCTGAAGCATGACTTTGTAGCTGTGCTCATACAGCCCTGCTCTCAGAAGCTGATGAAAAGTCTGATTTGCTGAGAGAGGAGGAGGGCATGCGTCTTCCAAAAAGGCCACTTACTTAATATTCCTCATCAATCTTGCAGCACTTGACATGCAAAAAAAAAAAATGCTGTTACTGAGGTAATTTAGCACAAACATTGAAAGCTGGCAGATTGTGTATCCTTAGATAATGGGGAACCTTTCAAAGATCTTTCTTGCTTACTCACCTGTGCCCTCATAGCATGTATAGAAAAGTACGTGTTATGCTCTGGCCCTTTACAAAGGGCTAGAAATGAGCTTACCTGGAATTAATAAGTCAACCAGAGTAATGAAAAATTTCAACAGCAGCTGCAACTTCAATAACTATATCTTTTTCAAGAAGGAAACCAATATATATTATTAACAATCTGTGTTATTAAAGCTATTGCCCAAAATTTACAGTGACACTGGTTTTACACTGCTGCTGTATCTATCACTCATCACAGAATCACAGAATCGTCAGAGTTAGAAGGGACCCCCCTCACTTCAAGACAGACATTGCCTTTAGAGGCATCTGAACTGTTCCTGCTTTCCATAGATAAGCTATTAATTTCAATGTAATGCAAGTATAAAAATAAAGACCCTTAATTAAGATACAGACCTAGGAATGTTCCTAACATTACTCTTCCATGTAGCTGACCGGAACTCTGTCTATGAGATTGAGTGTAGAAATGGTCTTAGCTTTCAGCTAGGCACAGAGTAATGGCAATAGTCAGCTAATAAAGCACATAAACAAGTCCCAGTTTTGCAAATATTCAGCTTAGCTGATGGCTGGGGTTAAACCATAACATGTAATTAAATTCCAGGTATTAGTGACCATAATTCGGCTGTTCGGTGTGTTTCAATAAACTATTGTGCAGATGTTTTTTTCCAAGTCCATCCCCATTGTCCAACATGTGAAAAATTATGTTTTGCCACTCAGCTTTAGGATGGCAGTACTGAGAGCATAGCCGCTTTTCTTCTATAATTGTCTCACTACACCTGGCTCGCCTTTCCCCTGCCATTAGGCAATGTTGGGTGTGCTAACGGTCTCCTGAATTTACATCCCAAAGAAAGCAAGCTTTGCATCAGATCTAGATGAACCTGGAAGAACCCCAGGGCTTTCTTCCAAATGCGAAATGGCTTCTGCCCATGGAAGTTCAGGCATGAACTCCTTCCCGGCTTTCTTGCAGCAAAATTAAACCGATGGCTCTTGATACTAAGTGCTCCAGGGTTGGAGAATCTCACTGTATCTGCAGAGTACCTAGCACAAGAGGAGCAGGGATGCCAGTGGAGCAGACACTGGGCTGTAAATGTTGCTACTGTCACCCACCTCTTTTGGGTTTACACATGTCTTCTTACCTTTGTTTGCTTGGATTTCAATAATTTCAGCAATGTCCACATCTAATTTTCTACAGCTATTACATTCCCTTTTGAATATTCATTCATTTTCTAAACTCAAACAGGACCTCATGGCTCATAGTCTCATGAGATGCATTTTAACTTTTATGTTTTGCTTAAGCATCACTCTGCCTTACTTCTGACACTTGGCAATACCACATGCACGTCCCATCTCATCTGCCTCACTGGGACTCAGTATGTGGAGGTGTTTGTGCAAACGTGTCAGGTCGCCCCACCTCAGTCTCCCATATTCCCCCAAACATCTTTGTTCCTTGGACAAGGAATTAAAAATTGCAGAATTTTTATTGGAAGTTGCAAACACAAAGTAAATTACCGTAAAATGTTAACAGAAGTAACAATAGCAGTTGGAAGTGAGATGTGCTATCCTTAGGTGAATATCCTTATGACATGAAGAGGCTGATACCCTGTTGGAATACGTAATTACGGATAAGCTTCGTATTGCCTTTGCTACTATGAAAGGGAAGTTCTACTTTAGTAGAAAGGGGAAAATTGAGTGCTCCTCTTGTCTGTAATTGAATTAGTTAGTCTGCCTTTGCAGTTGCTGAAGTAGGAAATCCAGTGACAGAAAAAAGTAACTGAACTGGAGAAGGAAGAAATTAGCATTAGAGCTGAAGACCAAAGGCATTCTCATCAATACATAATCCTGGACTATAAGAAGTCACACATGGTAAACTTCAGTAGGATTATTATTTCCTACAAATACTCAGCCAGCTCCTCTCTGCCACCCCAGCCAGATTAAACAGCAATTTTCAAGACTGAGAGCGGTCTTGAAAATGGCCCCAAAATGGCCTTTTGTGAAAACATGATGGCAGTGCAGTGGACGTGGCTTATCTGGATCTCAGTAAAGCATTTGACACCATCTCCCACAGTGTCCTCATAGCTAAACTGAGGAAACATTGACTACATGATTGGGTAGTGAGGTGGATTGTGAACTGGTTGAAGGAAAGAAATCAGAGAGTTGTGGCCAGTGGGACAGTCTAGTTGGAGGCCTGTGTCTAGTGGAGTCCCTCAGGGGTCAGTGCTTGCGCCAGCACTATTCCGTATATTCATCAGCGACCTGGATGAGGGAACAGAGTGCACTGTCAGCAAATTTGCTGATGAGACAAAACTGGGAGGAGTGGTTGACACACCAGCAGGCTGTGCTGCCATTCAGAGAGACCTGAACAGGCTGGAGAGTTGGGCAGGGAGAAATTTTATGAAATACAACAAGAGCAAGTGTAGAGTCTTGCACCTGGGAAGGAACAACCCCAAGTACCAGCACAGGTTGGGGACTGACCTGTTGGAGAGCAGTGTAGGAGAAAGGGACCTGGGGGTTCTGGTGGGCAGCAGGATGGCCATGAGCCAGCAATGTGCCCTCGTGGCCAAGAAGGCCAATGGCATCCTGGAGTGTATTAGAAGGGGAGTAGCTAGTAGGTCGAGAGAGGTCCTCCTGCCCCTCTGCTCTGCCCTGGTGAGGCCACATCTGGAATATTGTGTCCAGTTCTGGGCCCCTCAGCTCAAGAGAGCCAGGGAACTGCTTGAGAGAGTACAGCACAGCCACAAAGACAATGAAGGGAGTGGAACATCTCCCTTGTGAGGAAAGGCTGAAGGAGCTGGGTCTCTTTAGCTTGGAGAAGAGGAGGCTGAGGGGTGACCTCATTAATGTTTAGAAATATGTCAAGAGGAAGTGTCAGGAGGACGAATCCAGGCTCTTTTCAGTGATGTCCAATGACAGGACAAGGGACGATGGGTACAAGCTGGAGCATAGAGGGCTGGTTAGCTCAGTCTGTTAGAGTGTGCAAGGCTGAAGGAGCTGGGTCTCTTTAGCTTGGAGAAGAGGAGGCTGAGGGGTGACCTCATTAATGTTTAGAAATATGTCAAGAGGAAGTGTCAGGAGGACGAATCCAGGCTCTTTTCAGTGATGTCCAATGACAGGACAAGGGACGATGGGTACAAGCTGGAGCATAGAGGGCTGGTTAGCTCAGTCTGTTAGAGTGTGCTGCTGATAACACCAAGGTCATGGGTTCGATCCCCATTGGATCCCCATGTGTTGCCTGATCTAGTTGAGAGGCATCCCTGTCCATGACAGGGAGGTTGGATTAAATGATCTCTAAGGTCCCTTCCAGCCTAGGCCATTCTATAATTCTATGATTCATAGGTTCCACAAAAACATTAGAAAAAACTTCTTCCCAGTGAGGGTGACAGAGCCCTGGCACAGGCTGCTCAGAGCGGTTGTGGAGTCTCCTTCTCTGGAGACATTCAGAACCCACTTGGACATGTTTGTGTGTGACCTACTTTAGGTGATCCTGCTCTGGCAGGGGGGTTGGACTAGATGATCTTTTGAGATCCCTTCCAATCCCTGACATTCTGTGATTCTGTGAAAGGAATTCATATCTAAAGGGCTTATCTAAGGAGTCAAATCCAAGGGGTTTTCTAATGAGCCTGTTTAGAGTTTCTCAAGCCACCAGGAAGTGTCTCATCCATTTTACCTGGCTTCAGATCGGTCCCTAAGTAGCCAGAACTCAGCAGAACATCTTGGGGAGAGGGCCTGAGCTCAGGACCCCACTTAGAGCCGGTCAGTAGACCTCACAAGCCCTATTGCTGGAGAGTACAACCTCCCCTCATAGGCTGTAGGACTGATGGCATAAATTCATACCCCTCCATCGAACTTGTATTCAGGGCCAGCCACAGTGTCACAGAGGTGTCAGATGCTGCTGCATGAAAGTCAGGGAGACAACCCAATGATGGATGTAAATCAGCCTTATTTTGCTCAGATAAGCACATCTCCCTTGCTTTACCTTTTTTTTTTGCAAAATGGAAACCTTTAGGGGCCAAAGGAAGAGGGACAAACAACACAAAGAACTGTTTGAGAAGATGTTCCCTTACACCAGAACTCCAGACCTTCAGAAAGCCCATGTTTTCCTCTGCTTGTAATTTAGGGCTCTCCAAAAGCACTGGGAATCTGAAGGGAGAGAGTAAGGTAGCATCAAATTGCTGTAGACCTCCCTTTCATCACTTTCCTTGCTGTACGTAAAGGCCAGAACCTTGGTTCTCTCTCATGTGAAGGAGAAAGCAAGAGGATTTTTAAAGAGCACTGAGGTGATTCAGCCTAGTTGCTGCAACAATATCTCATCTGGTTTTTCACCTAGCAGAAGACATTACTGCCTCAGTCTTGATCACTCATGCCCATCGCTGCATTCCTGGCCTTGTCTGGGGCTGAATCTCCTGTCTGCATTCCCAGGACCCTGGCGAGCACTTCTTCCAGGCCTTTGTGCTCCCCTAAGTTGTGTCTTTCCCACTAGGGTCACATATTACTTCCTGGGGCCTTCTTAGGGAGAAGAAACAGTAGGAATGTTGTTAGCAGCCTTCCATAGTTAATTCAGCAGCTCCAGCAGCTAGCTGGAGTTAAAAGCATGACAAAACTTGTGCAAGGAGTTTTGGTGGGTCTGCATCAGGACACAGGGCTGGGAGAGACACCAAGGTCCCTTCCTTGCAAAGACATATCCCAAAGCATGACGCTGTGCTCCTTTACTCAGCTCCTCCTGCACTGTGCAGGTAAACCGCAATTGCGGGCACACATTTCCACCCTCAGGGATGAGCAGGGCAGCTCCTGCTTGAAGAGGAGTTGTTCATTTCCCATCAGACGAGCTGATGGTCCTTCATCATCCTTGTGTAGCTGGGCCAAAAACAGGCACGTGAAAGTCACTTGCTGGCAGTAGGGACCCAACATCACTGTTGTTTCACTGCTGAGCTTAGGACTCTCTTTTATTAATCACTGGTGAGACAGCTATACAGAGTTGGGGTTTTTTTCTGCAGACCGCTGTCACCAGTCTCCCCAGCATCCTCTTTCCCCTGTTCAGGGCTCCTGGGCATGTTCCCTAACACTGAACTATAAAAGGGAAATTCCAAGCCACAGTCTTGTCCAAGAGGGGAGGCAGCACCGTGAGGCGGCAGGCACCACATCCAGCCCACTCTGGAGTCCAGCACAGACCGAGGCATGTCTATTGGTGGGCACACCACTGGCAATCTGTCCTGCTGCCCAAGGCTGCCAAAATCACAAACAGTTGTGGCTATTCCACACCACCTTCAAGAGATGTCAGGAGGCCTTCTGGCTTCAAAAGCTCCTCTTTCCTGGCACTCCATCCCTTTTTTCATCATCTCAGAGATCTCTGGGCACTTGAAATCCCTCTTTCTGCCCAGTACCAGCCTGTGGGATATATTTGCTCATATCCTTGAATGGGTTCCTTCAAGTGGATACTTTACTCAACTGCTGTTCACCCTCTAGCATGCAGACACCACAGAGCACGTCTTAAATCTCTCTCGGCTGGAAGTTTGAAATGTCACAGAGACATTTGCTGAGGGAGTCAGGGACAAATTCACGCAGCACCCACTCCCATCAAGAGCAGTGGAGCTGTGCTTTGTGAGAACGATTTCCACAACTCTGAAAGTTGTTTCGCTAATGTTTTCACGACAAACCAAAAGGTAATTCTACTGAGCAGAAATAACTCTACCTATAATTACACTGGAAATAAATATTTCCTCCACCAGCAGGGAGATTTTGTTTTAGTGGGAGATAGAAATGTAAGGAAAAGTGCAATATATCTTACTTGATAGAGTGGTTTTGTGCCTAGTATCCTTGCTCCTGTGAGTACCTCACCTCTGAATTGAAAGGGAAAAAAGGCTCGGAGAGGACCCTCTAATAACGTTTGTACCCTCTTCCAAATAGGGTTAGAGCTTGGCCTTTTGCTGTTTTCTAGAGGAGGAGAAAAGTGTGGACAATTAAGTTAGTGTCACTAGGCTGGTCTTGATAACATCTGTATCTTTTTCACTGCCACCAGCACTTGCCCAGGACAAGGACGCCTATTGTGCTAGGTGCTCTACCAATCAAAGCTAACACCTTGGAAATTATAAGAAAAATGTACCCTGTACCCAAGGGCTTACAGCTTAGAAAAAGTGAAGGAGAGACAGAGAGGGAGTAGAAGGAGGCATTGGGGGAGTCACTGCTGGTCACCAAGGCAGACAGTTGCTTTAGACCTCTGGCTTCATAGCTATCGTGAAGACATTTACCACTGAGAACATAATGAATACAGTTGTTTATGAATATTTTAGTGGAACATTTTCACAGGGGATGTATTTCAATCACAAAGCATGTATTAGCCCAGTGGGGCAAAGAGATGAAAGAGAGAAAGAGAAGCGGGTGGAGGAGAGAAGAGCGAGTGGGCTCTGAAATAATTAATTATCAAATCCCTCCCCATGTGAATGACTTCCCACTGAAACCTTCTGACGGACAAATCCAACAGAGATATCAGACCAGGGTAGGCTTTGTGCCTCACTAATGCAGCTCTCCTTTTGTAGCTCTGCCATTGCACTGTGGAAAATGTTTAAGCATTCGAGCAGTTTATATCTCTGCACCCAAACTTTCACTCTGCTCACTTGCTACCATCTCTTCCATATCCTTTTGTGTAAAACTGCTGCTCTGTGAATCAGATAGATCTGCTTGTCCTCATGTCCCCTTACCAAGTGGTAAGAACTGCTCTGAGCAAGTTCTGAGGAACTTGATCCCCAAGGGCAGCCCCAGTCTCCTTCACTACTCTGCTCTTACTCAGGAATCCACCCAGGAGGCAGGTTTTAACAACAATTTGGCATTGCCTGCCCCTTTCCTCTGTCCCTGGCTGGCTGAGCTCTTGGGAAAACCACAGCATGAACAAATTCAAGATACTTGGCCCGTGAGCTGTCAGATCCCAAGAACCACTGGTTTCTTGCCTGTTTCAGGCTGAGGTAAAGCCCAATAGCTCAGCCTGGGATGCAAGATGTTGTCCTTGGGCACTCATTCTTCTAAGCTCCTAGGCAGAGGACATTGTCTTCTGTACTGTCAGCAGCTCATCTGATGGATAGTGACTCATGGAATCATAAATATAGTGGTGCGGGTCGGGAGGGCCATTTAAAGTCCATCTAGCTGAACTCCCCTGCAGTGAATAGGGAAGTCTTTAACTAGATGAGGTTGCTCAGAGCCCCGTCAAGCCTGACCTTGAGTGTCTCCACGGATGGAACCACCACCACCACCACCTCTCTGCACAGTCTCTTCCAGTGTTTCACCACCGTCAGAGTAAAAAATTTCTTCCTTACATCCAGTCTAAATCTACCCTGTTTTAGTTTAAAACCATTGCAACTGGAGAGCAAGAAGCAAAGTCCTTTCAAATCAAAGGGAGCCTGCTCTGATTCCCGAGGTTTGCACTTCACAGAAGTTCAACCAGGGTGTCCTGCTGAGACTTTCATCCCTCTTCACAGAAAGAGTGGGAGGGACATGTTGCATCTTCCCACAGGAATGTGTTTGTACACTCGCTGCCTCTCCACAGCCGTCCCACTCAGCCCAGGGCATGCAGACAGGGACATGCACACCCGTGCACCGCCCTCAGCATGGGAATCTGCAGCAGCAGCTCTTCGGGCTTGACCCACTCACTGCTAGACAAGCAAACCATCTGGAGAGAGGAGCTTCTGATTTTCATTTTTCGTTACTTTTGGCAGACTCAGCAATGTCAAGTAAATCACAGGGAGCGAGGCATTTGCTGTATGCGTTCAAGAGAATGAAGGAGAAGGAAAGAGAAAAGAAGCAGACTTCATGTTCTTCTTTGTACATTCTGGAATAATTTGATATTAAAAAACTTGGTCTGGTTGTTGATGACCCCTCAGAGCCGCTACGAAGGATCCTTATTAGTAATCTCTGCTCTCCCTGTTGGAGAATGAGGACTTACGTTTGTATGCTAATGGGTTTCCATTGAGGAAGAGTCCTAACGCTGTGGAGCAGTTTGTTAAAGGGAGAAGAGACCTTTGGGATGGCCTCTTCCTCCCACCAGTTACCATCAAAGCAGCAAATATTCTGACTGGGGGACCCATGAATCAAAAATAAAATGGTCTCAGCACGCCAGTGGAAGAATTCCCACAGCTCTGCTCCATCCTGCTCCTTTCTCTTAGTATGGTGATAGGAAGATTCAAGCAGCAATCCTGCAGCAAGAAAGCATTTTAAGGTGGTTACTGCAGGTGCTAGTAAGATGCTGGAGTGAGTACCAAAGCTAGACAATCCTTGAGGATGTATGTTTCAAGCCAGTTTGCTTTCTTCCTGAGGGCAGGTGTAAGAGCTGACTCAGGCATGATAAAGGCATGTTAGCA
This sequence comes from Apaloderma vittatum, assembly GCF_000703405.1. NCBI lineage: Eukaryota > Metazoa > Chordata > Aves > Trogoniformes > Trogonidae > Apaloderma > Apaloderma vittatum. Next base: position 33,292 of record NW_009702912.1, on the reverse strand, counting down.
GGATGTTCTTGCTGTCATTTAGGCAAAACCAGCAGCTCTATCCCTTACTTAATTACTCTTTTCCTTAAGGCGCTGCAGGTGTGGGGTCTCGCTGGTCTTTTTTATGATGCCAGCAGATAAACTGGGTTGGGAGAGACTGTTATTAGTGACTAATTCCTCAGCAGTAGCTCTTCTGGAGAGCTTCCCTGATCTATCACCAACTTTCTGCCCTGCTCACTGTGCAGCAGAAGGATGAGCAAAGCCGTTGTTTTTGTCTTTTTTTTCTCTCCCTCTGGTTGCTGCTGGGCTTCTTCCAGCTGCCCACACCTGGAAGGTAGTGCTGCTGCCTGGATGTCTTCTATACACCCACTCCCCAGCTCTGCAGAGAGCTCTTTTCATGCTGAAATACTCAGCATAAAAATGCAACATAGTTCGCCTTCCACCCTTCAGAAAAACTGCATCTGTTTAAAAGTGTGGAGGTAACGTCCACGAAATACAAAAGTGGAATTGCTGTTCAGGTAGAAGAAAGAAACTGGAGGGGCAACAGGAGCAGCAGAAATGAGTAATGGGAGATCAAAGGGGAAGAGTAAGGGCAAGGATAAAGCCCTTTGGTAGACTCCTCACACACGCAAGCCCTGCACCATTGAAACATAAGACCATTTGCCTGGGAGTATTGCAGTTGTAGGAGGGAGGACTTCTGTAGAGAAAAGATTAGGGGCTGGTATCTGCTGGCATGACAACACTGCGATGTATTATTGCTGAGGAACATGGAGTTCTTGTCTCGCAGACACTGAGTCATAGGAAAGACTGAGCAGTCATTTCAGAGTGTTGACAGATTAATACAAGGTTAGACCTTCAATTTCCATGCCAACAGCAATGGTGACAAATACAAATGAATTGTTCTAGGTCAGATGATGAACTTTCCCCATAGTGAAAAATGAGATCTTGTTGAGTACTGCTCTGCTGAGGAGTTGAACATGGCCTCCAGTTTCTTCAGCCTGTGCAGAGGTGTTACTGGCATTAATGGTTGCTGGAAGGTGTCTGGGTAGGATGCCTCTCCTACAGCACTTTTTTTTTTTTCTCCTTTTTCACTCTTTTCCCACCCAAGGATGGTTTGGGGGACTAGGCATGGAGGATGGAGAGTGCCTTCTTTGTACTACAGTGATCACACCACCTAATGCATTTTCCAGGTTTCCCCCACAGTACGAAAAGCCTAACGCAGCATCATTTCCTTAGTATCTCCCTTCTAGCCTAGGTGTTTCCCCAGGTACCAAAGGCAGCTTCAGGTCTGCATCCAGCAGCAGGCACAAAACACAAGACTCCCTTCTCACAAGACCATCTGAGAAGTCCAGACTATCTCTTCTCAGAAGGGTCATGGCTCCACAGGATTTCATTAACTTGCGGCCCTCCCAGCCCCGACAAGAGCAACAGCTTCCTCAGAAAGTGTCGCATTTATGAAGAAGCATCATGTGTTGGTTACAGAAGAGAATTAAAAATTAAAAGCATGATGACCAATACTGGAGTCAAATGAGAATTTATGCATCAAACTTTTGTTGATTTGTTAAGACTGTGTGTGCATATATATCATAGAATCATAGAATGTTAGGGATTGGAAGAGACCTCTAGAAACCATCTAGTCCAACCCCACTGCCAAACCAGGATCACCTAGGCCAGGACAGACTGTATATATATATAGTATGCATTTCAGGAAAGAGTTGTTTTGAGAAATTTCTTGCCTCAGAAGATTTTCAAAAACATTTGGCAGATGTTGGAGCATCCCCTGTCAATACATTTTCAAGCAGAACAAAACCAATCCCTTTTTTCAACTGGAACAAAATTTTTCGTCTGGAAGATTTAGTTAATGCATATTGATAGAAAAAAAAACAACCAAAGAAAAGCTCAAAATCAACATGAAATGTTTGAAAACTGTAGAAAGTGCTTAAATTAATTTCCTTTATTTTTTAAAAATATTAATAACACACATAAAATACATTGTGTTTAACATGTTTTTTGACAATGTTTTCTGTCCTGGATCAGAAACATCACTTTTCATGCTCAGTCCCTTGCTAGCATTTCTGTTTAATCTTGAATGCAGTTTGCCTTGTTTTAAAATTATGTAAACTACATCCACTTCTAGTGTCCCCACCATAAGAGGGATATGGATCCGTTGGAATGACTTCAGAGGAGGGCCACAAGGATGATCCAGGGGCTGGAGCACCTCTGCTACAAGGACAGGCTGCGGGAGCTGGGATTTTTCAGTCTTGAAAAGAGAAGACTTCGGGGGGACCTAATAGCTGCCTTCCAATACCTGAAGGGAACCTACAGGAAGGCTGGGGAGGGACTTTTTACAATAGACTCCATTGATAGGACAGGTGGAAATGGATTTAGAATGAAAAATAGTAGGTTTAGATTGGCTTTTAGAAAGAAATTCTTCAGTATGAGTGTGGCCAGGCTCTACAATAGATTACCCAGAGAGATTGTGGATGTCCTCTCCCTGTAGACCACAGAATGACACAGAATTATTGAGGCTGGAAAAGACATCTGAGATCATCAAGTCCAGTCTGTTCAAGGCCAGGTTGGATGAGGCCCTGAGTAACCTGGTCTAGTTAAGGGCAGGGAGGTTGAGTTGGACGATCTCTAAGGTGCCTTCCAACCTAACATATTCTATGAATCTGTTAAAAGATCTCCTCCTTCTTTTCTTCTCCTCTAGAGCTTTTAAAACTTTCCTCCTGAGTTTATATCTTCTGGAACATCACAGTTGTATTTTTCATGGGACTTTGGTCAATATTTTATTGTCATGTATATATAGAACCTGCTGTAAAAGCAGTGATAGCGTTTAAAAATGGAGGAGAGAAGAGAAATAAAGAGAACATTAAATATATTTTGTTTTAAAAGAAGTATGTCTATCAGAGAGGCAAACGTCCAGCACAGCAGTTTCTTGTAAAAATGGGAACAGAAATCTGAATGGAAAGCTTAAGAGAGCCAGTAGTTCACAGTGCTTTTTGTGTACTTCAATCAAGCATAAACAGATTTTTTTTTTATCAGAATGCGGTGACTTGAGCTCTTACACTAAAGAGGTGCAATTTTTGTGTCAGCAAAATCAACGGTCCTTTGTTAAATAAATACAGGAATAACATATTAGCATAATGGATTAACTGAGCATATAACCCTGCATTATAAACCAACAATGCTGAACCCTCCTAAGAATAGATGAAAATTCTGGGTCAGACCCGGGGTCCATCCAAACCAATAATCATTCTCCTGTGGTGGCATAAGCAGATAGGAAGAGAGGATTTTAAGAACAGAGTAAGCATATATTTCAGTAATACTTTCATGACGTTGTTCCCAAATAATATCTATAATATGTGCATTGGTAAAATTTCAATGATAAATTCAGAAATACAGCTTCTAACAGAATTTTCCTTTGGAGATAGACCCTTGAAATTTTTTTTTTTTTTAATTCCCTTCAAAAAGGGAAAAAAAATGCAGTTTTCACATTTCTGGTGTCAGAGGTAGCAGCATATGGAGATTGACAGAGTCCTGTGTGCTCTTCATCAACATTTCTCAGGGAAAAAAATATTCAATTAAATGAAATGTTTTATGTGACTATTTTAAACAGAAGAGAAAGGTAACACATCCGATTTTTAAAATCAAAGCAAAACATGTAAGTGTCTGCCAGAAAGAGTTAATTTTGCCCAGGGCCATTCTTTATCACTGCTCACAGGGGATCTCAGAGCTTTGAGACACCTGGAGCAAGACTTTCATGACATTCCAATGGGTTTCTTGCTGTCATCTGGGCTTGGAGCCAAAGTCAAGAGACACTAAAGCGCAGACTGTGAAGGTAGGGAGCTGCTGCTGGTGTCAGGGAATGGCAGTGGGTAGAAGGAGAAGGGACTGGAGCTTGAATCCTGCTTTATTTTGCCCTGGAAAAAAAATCCTGCTTTATTTTTGCCCTTTATTTTGCAGGAACTGACACTGCAACTCGCTGCTATTTAACTGTCTTACAGCTGCACCATGTGTGAGGGCATTTCTGACCAATCAAGGCTGGGCGTTTCCTTGCTCTTACTGTACCTGAATAACCCATACACTGGGGAAATTTGCAGCTTGTGTTAATTTTTCATGGCCTTCGTAATTGTCTGTCTGTGGGTCCATCAGCCCTGTCTGATAACTTTTCGATCCATGGGCCAATTTTGCTCATCAAATAAGCAGAGCAGTAGGGCTCCCATTGATGATGAAGTCCACTCCCTGTCCAGATAAGCAGGGGGGAAGGCGAGGGATGCTCAGCCCATCCTGTTCGTCACTCTGGGCAGCTCTCCCCCACCATCCAAGCTGCATGGACACACAAGAAATCTGACATTCCTGCAAGGGCTGGGGGTCCCTTCAGCGATTCCCGCTGTGTCAGATGCACCCTTCTGACAGCAGACCACAAATTAATTCAGAGTCACTTTTCTCTGGAAGTTCCTAAACGAAGCTCTTCATCTCTTTTAAAAAACAAAGCCTTTCTTCACAGGGAAGAACAGCCTCATTCATACACTGGAAGTTAACTTATTGCAGAGTTGGCTGATACAAAAAGCTCTGGGAGCATAAACTGATTTACCTCTTGAAGAAATACAATTAAACCAGCAAATATTCTTTATGGACACTCTCTGAAGCCTTTGTGATTTAGCTAGATTTCTTTCTGATTGATGTTAAAATAAAAGAAGTTTGGTGGTATCAGCAGCAGGTATTTCAGCAGCCTGAGTTTGCTGCAGCTTCTGCCTTTCCTTGTAGGATCACCCCATTTAACCCTCCCTGCCTTCGTTTCCCTGGTTTTGTGTGAATGTGGTTTGGCTGTTTTAAAGATCTGAATTTAAACCAGACATTATTATTTAATTTAAATCAAAGCAAGGGACCAGAGTGAAGAATGAGGAAGTTGGAAAGACATAGGTTAATGCCAGCAAATGATCCAGGCTCCATGAAGCCGTGTGCTCTGTCTCTGCTCATCTCAACCATTCTCCAGCACAAGCAAAGCTGGATTTCCGGCTCCTTGATATCAAGCCTTGCCACTTACCTACTGAAATGCAAATCCACAACCACCACAGGACCCAGCAGCCCTACTGAGCTGGCCTTGGTGGGCATTTGGTCCCAGGGATAAAAACAGCATTTCCCGATGAGAAGTATGTAAAAGACACCAATACCTCTCCAGAGGATTTTGCAAGGTCAGAAATGTAATTCTGAGCCCTGTTCTGTAGCCTCATGGATCAACATAAATCCTTTCAGTGTCTCCAAGGGCTGAGAACCTAGTCTACTAGCCTTGGCAGGAAACCTTCTTTCAGTTTGTTCTCCTTCCTAGCCATACGGAAATTATTTGTAGTCCCCCAGTGTTCTGTTCAGCCTGAACTTTAAGCAGGGTATATCCCCACTAAAGTTTCTCTCCTTACAAAAGCGCTGCAGTATCATCAGTCTCTTTAATTACTTGCTGTTGTGTCCAGCTATAAAGCAAATCCACTAAACTGTGGCATACTGAAGAGATAGTATATTAAAACACACAAAATCTGTGACTCTGCTTGCCCGCAGGACATTTTTCTGTTGGATTAAATGTACTTGGAACCCAAGAAGAAATTTCTCCAAGTATATACTTAGTAGGCATTTTTCTCATATCGCACTCAACACAATCTATGGAGTGCCTGGGAGAGGTAGGGTTCTTGCTCCATACTAATCACCCCTCTGTTCTTACAGTCCCTTGTGGCTGTCTTTTAAAGCCAGTTGCATCACTTGCCTCTCTAGGAGCAAGGGAGCAAAGAGCACTGAGGTTTAAAGAGAAGACAGAAGTGATGCTAGGAAAAAAATCACTCTGGGGATTTTGTGCCCAGATTTGGTGTTTTGTGGGCTTTGAGAAAGTAGAAGAAATGGAAAGGGAAGAAACACCTGAAAGAGGTAATCATCATTTGATCTTTCGTGACTCTATAGACATGCCTGAAGTACTGTATTGAAAAGTTAAATTCATTCAAGGTAAACATGCTCCTCGGAGGAAGAGGATTAAGTTACCTCATATTCACTGTCAAATGCTGTGGAGTACACAGTGCCCGATAACCTACTAGTTAGCATATCAAATGACAGGATGTTTCTCCAAAGTAGCTTGGGTTGAGTGTCCTGCCTAGAAAGATTCCACCACAGCATCGGTGGGGATCAGAGGAAATGCAGGCTGGTCTGGCAAATGGTTCCCCAAGGAACAATCCTCCAGAAACACTTCCATATAGTTGATGTAGAACCCATACCATGTGCTTGGAAAGTACACCGTCCTAAGGAAACCTGGGTCTGCCAACAAGAGGTCAGAAAGAGCTAGTCTGGAATGTTCTCAACACATGAAACTGGGAGTAGATAAAGAACAGTGTAACACAGATTACATGTAGAGAAATTACAGGTGATTGTAGTACAAAGATGAGAAAGCTACTGATATCAACAAGTGAGACTAAATCTTACCTCATGAGTTCTTATCACAAAAATCATTAATGGCTCATTAGATGAAAGATTGTATAATTCAATTTAAAAACAGAGATTAAGTTTCATCTCAAATAGGAGCACCTGCAGGTGAGAAAATTAAGAGTTCAGAACTGGACAAAGTCATTCTCTTATCAAATCTCTTCCTGTCAGGAGAAGAAAGCAACACAGAGACACTTTCAAGCTTGCACTGTCTGTGACTCTTTTTCCCCATTCTTGTCCTCCCCCACATGCAGCCCAGGGTGCCCAAGACACAATGTCCCGTCACTTTCCTGTCCCACCACCCCTTTCTTGTATGTTTCCAGGGTGGAAAGTGGGGATTCAGGGATGAGATCCTCTGTGGCAGCACTGGGCAGCATCTTCTATCCTCTGCTGTGTGACATGTCTTGTAGGAAAGAGAGACCAGGGCTACTGCAGTGAACATAAAGTACTCGCTAACGTGGTTGTCCTCCCACCACAAATGAGGAAGAGCACCAGAAGCAGATAGAAGGAAACAAAGCAAAATCAAGATGTGTGACAACAAATGGCACAGAGCTGGTGCCTCACCACGTTCCTCTTGCTTTGTACTATGGACACTTTGAATTGCAAAATACCACATCGTGGTTTGCTCATCTACCTTGAGGGGTAGCAAATTGGGCCAAAATGATGAGCCCCCAACTTGGAGCTGGGGATTCATGCCTCTGCTTCACATGAGACACAGACCCACGTGGCTTGGTGTGGGGTCATGTGTCCATCCCCGTGAATAGAAAAGGTCCCAGTGGTGAAGTCTGAAATCCACCACCACCCATAATGGGATCATGCACTGCACCTTGATGCAAATGGAGTTGGAGGGTCACAGAGCAGTAGGACTGGATGTGGACAGAGGGAATCCACTCTCTACACCAACCTTACATAACAAGATAGAGGTAGAAAGATGTGAATGAAGCTTTTTCCAAAGCCTATCTCCAACAGGTCCTCCAGCAGAGCCCTAACAAAGTCATCACAGGGCTTTAAAAGGCCTGCTTTTGCCTGTGCAACTGAGAGAGGAATTTCTTCAGGCATATTTCTGTATAAACAAATCGACAGTTGAGTTACACCTTGCACAGCTTTGTACACCTCCCAAGTCTTCCCAAAATCACAGGATGGGTGAGGTTGGAACTGAACTCTGAAGGTCGTCAAAACTATCCTCCCTGCTCAAGCAGTGTCAGGTAGAGCAGGTTCCTCTGGACCATGTCCAGTGTGGTTTTGAATGTCTCCAAGAACTGAGGCTCCACAGCCTCTTGGTGACCTTTGTTGTTGACCACACACCAGGTGCAATATCAAGAAATTCTAACAGTCCTGAAATGTAGACTTGTCTGCAGCACTGTCCATTCAGTCCCAATAAAGATCCTGTAGGGGCATAACAGGCAATAAGTACCTTGTGTTGTCCCCTGACCTGAGGGCAACTTCTTGCCACTCTGAAAAAAAAGGAATCACAAATTTCCCTTCCTGTCTTCAGACAAAGAAGAAACAAACAGTGGGAAAAATAAAGGATCCCCTTTGGGACTGAACTGGTCACCAATAATTGGTTGATAAATTTAAGTGGAACCTAGGTAGCTGCATCCAAGCTCTAGGCAGATGATGCTTATGTCTATATGTGTCGACACAAACCCATGTCAGCTGTGTGTGAGCCTGTGTGGGCACGTATCTGTGTGTGTATAAACAAGGCTTCACCACATGTCACCTCTCCCAAATTTTCTTCTCTTTCATCACAAAATGGCAACATCTGCTTAAGGGCTGGAAGCAAAGCGGCGCAAGGGAAATCATTGTCTTTACCATAAACATCCAAACTCCTGTAAATGCTGGGAAAACAGAAATGCCCTCATATTACAGGCTGAGGTCTCATTCTCTCAAGTGCAATCAAACGAGCTGCGGTTGCTGTGGAGCTTGTCTAAAAACATCTCTCTGCATTCTGCTCATTCAGGCCTTTCACGCCTGCTGTTCTCATTATTATGCTCTTGTTTTTCCAAGTGTCAAAATCTCACTCGGACATTTATAGTTTTATCTGCACTTGAATACACAATCAAACACCACAGGCAGTGCCAGCCAGGGGCTGAGTCACGTCATATTTTCAAACTCCAGCAGAAAACATTGATACCAAAATGATCTGATGGCTGAAACTCAGATGTTATGGAAGTTGATCATGCAGAAGAGGCAGACTCATGCTGGTCTCCATTTACACACTCTTCTCTCCATTCACACTCTCTTCTTCATGGGTTCCCAGTGCATCCCCTTTCCCCAACACAGCATCATTTAATTTGGTGGCAGTAGAATTCCTGTTACTCAGGCCACTTATTTTCACCTGCCACATCATTATTCAAGAGCTCAGTAGGATTTTGTCAAGGCTGGCAGTTCATATGCCGTCGCAGGGCAAAGAAGGTGATGCTCGCAGAGAAAGAAATGCCACTTGGAGGGTTGGATGGAGAAAAGTTATGTTAAACTACACGAGGACTTGAAGTGCAATACAAGAGACTACTTCGGACACAGGATGGCCACCACAGGATGTCCTGTCTCACCGTCTTCACACAGGTGGCAGCTCCTACTTCCACTGTGATGAGCCTGTTTGTTGTTGCCGAGCAGATATGGTAAGGTGAGGCCAGAGGGGTTCCTGATGGGAGGTATCAAGTGTGTGCTGTGATGCATTCACACTGCACAGTGCTGTGCTCTGATCACTCAGGGCACATGCCTGTTTACCAGGGTGAGGATTTGTTGTTGAAAGAAATCCTTCAGAGGTAAGTTTTCACACTGGATTTTGTTTTGTCACTCCAAGATGCAGCAGAGCACTTCAGATATCTGGCAAGAGCCTTGAGCAAAGCAGCAGTAGCAGCAGCTGCATATGCCACTTTATCCCCTCTCCATGTGTTAATGAAACTCTGGTGACATCTCTGTGTCATCCTTTTGTCACGGCTACCCAAATACTATGAGTACTCTCAGCATTGCCCCAAGGGAACTTCCATGCAGTCTAAGCATACAGAGTCTCAGGGTCCTTATCCCAGCTACTGGTCAGTGATACCAGACAGTGAGAGAGTGGGATACGGTCAAGATCTCATGCTTTTTATCTTCTAAATGCTCAGCATGGGGTTTATCCCTCACAGAAAGACATCAATCGCAAGCAAATTTTCTAGGCTCTACCTAGTGCAAAGTGTGGACACTTGACTGTGGATGGGAATTTCCTGAGGATGATCCAGCAATTGGTTTTGGACACTGCCATCTGAAGGCTCGATTAGACTAGGTGGGATGCCTTCCTTTGAAGAAACTTAAGCATCAGTAGAAATTAAGTCCAGCATTGAGTCTAGGAGGTTTGTGTATCTGTTTAGAACTGCCTGCATTCTGAGTGATGCCTGTTTCCACCATAAGTTCCAGACAGGGAATGTCTGCCTCAGACTCATGCCTATTTCCTGGGTCAACCTGATAGTAGAAATGATGGAAACCTCCAGAAGAGCTCTTTGGTATCTGAAAGACAAGTTGTCACAGGCTGAAGTTTCTGTTATACTGTGAGCATAATGGAATTTGCAAATGCTTGACAAAGAATCATAGAATCATAGAATCATAGAATGGCCTAGGCTGGAAGGGACCTTAGAGATCATCTAGTCCAACCTCCCTGTCATGGGCAGGGACGCCTCTCAACTAGCTCAGGCTACTCAAGGCTCCATCCAACTTGGCCTTGAACAACGCCAGGGAGGGGGCAGCCACAACATCTCTGGGCAATTTATTCCAAAGTCTTGCTGCCCTCGTACTGGAGAATTTTTTCCTAAGGTCCAATCTAAATCTATTCTCCTTCAACTTAAACCCATTTCCCCTTGTCCTATCGCTGGACACTCTTGTAAAAAGTCCCTCCCCAGCCTTCCTGTAGGTTCCCTTCAGGTGTTGGAAGGCAGCTATTAGGTCCCGCCGAAGTCTTCTCTTTTCCAGGCTGAACAATCCCAGCTCCCGCAGCCTGTCCTCGTAGCAGAGGTGCTCCAGCCCCTGGATCATCCTTGTGGCCTCCTCTGAACATGCTCCAACAGATCCACGTCCCTCTTATGGTGGGGACACCAGAACTGGACGCAGTATTCGAGAACCATTTGTCATTTCTTTAGTTCACCATTTCTGCCTGTGGACCTCTCTGATGGGACTCCATAGTTCCTTTCATGCATCCCTCAGGACTGAAAACTCTCCTGCCACATCCCAATCCCTATCCCAGGTGTCTGCCAGCCCCTTGCCTTCCTCTGCTGACTGGCACCTCCCTGCTGTCATTCACAGTCCAGAGGAAAATCCTGGCTTCACCCTTTTCCCACATGTATCCTTAGCAGAAATTTTTGTCCTGGTTTGAGCTAAAACGGAACCAATTCTTTTCAGTGATTTTACTTCTCAACTGCATCTCTTCTAAAAGACTGCACTTTCTGAAGTTAATAACATGTTTTTGCAGACAATGTCTGCTACTAGAAGTGATAACACCACCTGATGCTTACAGTTACTACCAAGGATTGGTATGCAGAAAAGCTCCTGCTTATCTTTGCTCCTATAGTAATCAAGGTGACTGCTAAACCTTGTGTACCATGTTGGGGTGTCAGGAAGGAAAATGATCTCAAGGAAGTAAAAGGTGACACCTGTAGGGTGGAACGGACAGTACAAGTGACCCAAATCTGACCAAAAAGCATTCCCTGTAAGTCACATTCAGTATAAATCTGAGGGATCGCAAGGGTTAAGCCCTCTTCTTTGATGGCCAGCATCCAAGAAGGACTCCATCTGTTTTTCTGCTCTTAATCCCAGTCCCTGAGTTCCAGAGTTCCCAAATCTAGTTCTCAAAACCCAGCTCCTGAATCCATTCCCTTGTGCAGCTGAGTCCAGTCCGGGATTTTCTCAATACCTGCCTGTTCTGCAGCACCAGTGGTGATTGCCATCAAGGAGCTGGGTTTGATATTAGTTTTGTGTATATTTGCATATATTTTATCTTTTCTTATTAGTACTGTCATTATTTCATTAAAGCTGCTTAGTTTTCTTTTCCCATCCATAAGTCTCTCAGCCTTATTCCTTTTTCCTTTTCCCTTTGTGAAGAGAGAGTGGCTGATAGAGACCATCTGTCAGTCGTTTAGTGGCCGGCCCAGCCCTAATCCTGACAACTCCAGAGTCTTCTTCTCAACATCAATGAAAATAAGTAGTGCAAGCCTGAAAGGTGTAAGATATTGCCCAGAAATTTGAGATCGGCAGAAGCACAAGTTGAGCAAGCTGAAAACAGTAGCCAGAGCTTTTGACTAGAGGAAAGTCAAAAGAGGAAATAGGGGAGCAGAAGCATTTTCTGTATCAGTTACTCCTCGTTCTGCAGCATTTTTTTAGATGCCGCTTGAAGTAAGACTCAGGGTCTCGCCAGTGGGTGCATGAAGCCTGTGCATCTCTGGTCCTAGCTGGCCATTTCTTCCCATTAAGTGAAAAGAATTCCTCCCATCAGCTGACCAAAGGGGTCAGGATACCCTCTCCTCCTCCTACCTGGAGCTGTTTCTGCTTTCAGCCTCTGGGACATGAGGCGGGATTGATAATTATGATCAGTGTGTCTCTTGTTTCCAGATACAGTGTACTAGAAGGTATTTTGTGAGTATGATATACGAGTCACTGTGGGATGCAGCAGAATGTTTTGGCCTTGCAGCTGTGGAGGTACAGCATTCATCTTCTCTCAGCCTATAAAACATGCAGCCCAGAGACATGATGAATATGTTTTGCAGAAGCTCAAGTGGAAACTCCAGGGAAGTTCCTTGGAAGTGTTTCTAAACAACAAGACATTAATTTTGTTAGTTAAACATAGTTCGGATAAACCTTCCAGATCTCCTTACCCCTTCTTCCCCTACCTCTCCTCACTTTCCTGGCTTCCTCCCCAAGCCTCTAAAGAGAGGATCGATTAGGGGCTAGTATTTGCTCTAGCCCCTGTTTTCGTCTCTGGAGTACTCAGCCTTCATCATAACCTGTGCCAGTAGCTGTTAAGCTTGATAGTCATATCTGGGCATCCAAAGGACAAGGGAAAACCAGGAGGCAGAGGTAGTCCAGGGACACAAACCCTTTGCAAGAAAAGTATCTCGTCATCTGGCTGTGGAATAAGGGAACTTGCCAGGTGCTATGTGATGAATTATCCCACCCTCATAATTCATCCCATGTCTTGCACTCGTCCCCTGCTCTGTTTATCAAACCTGTTGGTCTTACAGCTGCCCAAAGACTGTATTAAATTGGTTCATCAATCATCTGGCTGCCAGCCACAGTGTTGCCAGGGAAGGGAAGAAGCGAATGAATAGAAGTACCGTGAAAATCAACAGGTAATACAATTTTGATTAGGAAAAGCACTTACTTCTGCAGCTACTTTTAAGCCCATTGGAAGAGATGTTTTTATACCTTACTACTTAAGGCACTGAGCTTGAAGAGGTGTTGTGGTCTGAGCCAGCTGTCCAGGCTGACAACAAAGAACCTTGTGACCACTCGCTCACTCATCCCCCTACCCCCATCCGTTTAGGGATTGTGAGGGAGAAAATTCAACTGAAAAGGCTCAAGGATTGGGTCCCCTTGCCACCATTCCTATCTTCCCAGTTACCTCCCCCCTCCCATCGGTACACAGGGGGAAGGAGATGGCAGATGTGGTCCGTCTGGCCATTATTCACTGTTCATGACAGTCCTTCCTCCTCAGGGAAACAGGGCTCCTCGGGGTCTTCTGCCATGTGGTATCTCTCAGAGACATCTCACAGGAGGCAATCCTCTTCCTCCATGTGTGTTCTTCCCACCATCATGGGACCAACCTTGGAGTAGCAGGTCATTTCGGGCACATCCTCTGCTTCTGCACAGCCTTTTTCACCCTGACATGGGGTTCTCCATGTGCCACCAAATCCTGGACATCTGGCCACTATCAATCTTAATCAGTTCACTCACCACAGGACTCTGGAGCCTTTCTTCCTCCCTTTTCTCACTTTCCTCCTCTTCCAAACAGAAAAGCTCCCCAACACAAGAGACAGGATACAGAGATGAAAAGAGATAGAGGAGTGGCTTAGCAGGTTTCCCCTCTTAAATATCTCGATGGCAGAGGTGCTGACGGGCCTGGCCTTGGCCAGAGGCAGGTCTGACTTTTACCTGGGGCTGCGGGAGGCTCTGGAAGGAGCCATCCCCCAAAGCCCTCCCCCTGCTACCAGAAACCTTGCCAGACTCAAACCCATGACTAGAGGCGGTAGTGAATCAAGCCCTCTGTTAGTAGAGTGTTTAGATCTCCATTCTTGCACCAGTCCTGGCTGCATTACCCTCCAGAGTCAAGCGCAATGAGCTAGTTAATACCAGCTGAATATTCAGCCCAGTAATAGTCGGAGCTGGGGCTTTGCTTTTCAGGAGCTCACAGAAATCCATTTCCAGGCTGGGTAGGAATGGCAGGACAAACTGTACCACTTGACACATCATGCCCAGCGACTTGGCACATGGTGGTGCACGTTACCCCATCCCCACCTCTAATTGAGCAGAAATGCCTGGGTGGATGCAGGGATTTGTCACTTCAGGCAAGGCTTCTGCATAGACTGGAGCTGAGCTCTCTGATCCACACGAGAAATTTCTTGTCCTCATTTCTCACGTGAATTTTGCTAGAGCAAATGGGCTGGGGTATAAGCTGTTGGATGGGTACTAAAACCAAGGGATTTCCTCAAAGTGCACAGAGATACTAAAGATCTAATCTCTTTAAAAAAAAAAATTTAAAAAATCATGAAAAACTGTTTAGTAGTTTCCAGATGCTAACTAATTAGAATTGGCCTCAACTGCATTTGTGTAGTAACTGATTTTCGGATTTGTTTAGCTTAAATCTGCAGAAATACTGTAGTTTGCATATAGTGACACTGGGGAGTAATGGGATAATTTTGCTTACTATTGAACAGCAACAAAGAATTTTCTTAGTGATAAGCAAATCCTTTCAGGCTAGTCTTATGGTTTCTGTGTTGATGATTTCTCCATCGTAATGGAAACCTTTCTGAATGGAATATAAGTTTGCCCTTCCCGTGTGCCCTTACCAATGCACTCTGTATTTAGAATTCGATAAGAGATTTGATTTTGCTAAGTCACAATATATGGATTAACTTAAAAGAAAAAGAAACCCTAACAAATGAAACACCACATTTGAATTAGGTAATTTGTTGGGAACTAGAATTTCTCTGAAAGCACAGACCTCTTCCCCAAGTAAAATCAATCTATATCGAAATGACAGAAGCTGCAAAATTCAGCAACTCTATGGCAGTGCATGACTAACACAAGACATCTGCTTTTGACTAGAACGTTTTAAAGAGAAGCTGGATTTTCTCCATAGGTCCGATCCTTTCACAAAGGCCAGAGTTGTCCTCATAGAGATCATCAAGAAAAATAGCTGTTCTTTGTGAGCAGGTTTGTCACTGGGTTGAAGACCTTATTGGAAAAAATGTCTATTGGTGTTTGAGAAATCAGCCTTCTGAATCCCTTTGGGTTGCTCCACACATCATTTTGGGTAGATCCAACCACTTTTATTGAATCGGTCAAGACATTCTGTCAAGTTTTCAGATAACTTGACATTTTGGTTAACGTTTTTTTTCCCCTTTGAGTTTCCAAGGTTTTTTAAGTGAAAAAAATACTGGTTTGAAACTGTACAAATTTTTATTCAAAAGAGATCAACACAAATTGTTGCAGAATTTCCCATAACATAACTCACCATTTCAGAAATGTCAGATTGAAATGTTCCAACATTTTCAGACTTTTCCTCCATTTTGTGGGTTGAAGATCTTTAACTCAGCTTATCCAAAAGCTCGGATAGCTTCAGCGCTGTGCATGCACCCTTGCCTGGCAAATCCAACCTGAATTCAGTGAATAGGAGCCCATTTGTTCCAGCCTTTTATTAATGTTGTGATGGGTAGCAGATGCTTGAAGAAAATATTTGAGGAGAGCTGAATGACCGACTCTTTCTAAAAGTTTCTCTGCTTTCCTTGGCAAGATTTTAAGCAATCCTAATAAATTCATCCATGACCCCTAAAGCCCCTGGCATTTTTCTATAAAGGACTCTTACTTTTGAGTGTTTGGAGGTCCCAGACAAGATGATGAAATCCCTGGTCACCCTGTGGTGAGGCTTTCATGGACATCCTTTGCAAAGTGAATCGGATGCCTTCCCCAAGTAAACTGAAGGACAGGACACTAGATGTAAGCCTGGGAGTTGATTATATGTTGCTGTTTTGAAATTATCATTTTCCTCCTGCATGCAGCCTCTCCTCTTTCTCTTTTAATATGTATTGTTTGACATTGTTTCTGCCTGAAACATTTATAAGGCATTATGCTTAAAAAATCAGGTTGATGAATGAGAAGAGACGGTTCTCCTAATAAAGTCATTGACAGAAAGGCCAGAAGCCTTTTCTTCAGCATGGAAGCTTGTCATTTGGCTGCTGTAAATCGCCCTGAATAACAAGATAGTAAAAAAAAGGACAAAAATAGAGCAATAGATGACACTGAAGTAGAAAGTGTCCCAGCAAATCGACCATTTCTGGAGAAATACAATTAAAGCATTATGAATTCCTCACTCATTGTTAGGAAGGGAACTGTAACAAAGACTGTCTCAGAATTTACAGAGCTCATACAGTTCTACAAGACCTTTTTTGTAGGTAACAGATCTGTTACTGCCTGTTGGGAGACCCTGCTGATACCACACCATGGTCTATAAATGTGATGTCCTCCTTTTGTCACACTGCAAGACTGAGACCCACTGAAACAGCATTAGGTGGTCTTGTCAATGGGTAGATCAGTCCTGTCCAATTTTAGCTTTCCTTTGCCTGTTTTGAGCTGGGATTTTGCTTTTGTCTTGTGTCCTGGGCTCAAAGGCATCTGGAAGGGTGAGTTAGAAGAACCAATGTTTTAATACTTCTCAAACTCCAGACACGGCTTTCTGCAGTGGCCGTCCCATTGATGGCAGTGCGACAGTGGGATCATCACAGGAGGCAGTCCTCAGTCAGCTGTGATTCTGCCTTCTATGCTCATTATCGACAGCTGTAATAACAAGCTGTAACTTTGGGAGGTTCATTGTGCTCAAGCCAAAATGCCTGAGAAATAACTTTGGGAACTCTAGCTGATCAGGCTGAATTCAAGGCATCTGCTTGGGTACTCAAAGCTAGATGCAAGATAGACAAAAGCACCAGAGCTTTGGATTAGCCTTCTGAGCTACCAAGAACCATAGTGAGAGACATGAAAGCCACTTTAACACCATCAAAATGGAAAATTCTCTTCCGGCTTACACATCCAGCTGAATGCACCACATCCAAGGGGGAAGAACATGGCTCCAAGACCAAGAACACGGCTCCAAGACCAAGAACAAGGCTCCAAGACCTCACTTCAGAGTAGCATTTAAGCACATGTGTCCTCTCTCTGATAATCAATGGAACTACTCTGCTTATGTTCATCTGAATCAAGGCTTAAAGAGTGTCTACTAGCTCTGGTTTGCTAGGTGTAAGTCCTGCACTAAAGCTTAGGCCTGAGGTGGAGGCAAGGTAATGGGTGGAGTCTGTGGCCTCTTGGTGTTGGTGAACCTGGGCCAGTCACTCCACCTAGTCAGTATGCTCGAAAGCACCACAGTAGAAAGGAAAATTCACCCTCTCTTGTCCTTGTCCAGGTAAGACCAGGTCGACCATTTCAGCTGATTTGGAAGAATGTGTTTGTGCAAATGGCAGTTTTAGAGGGCTTTTCCCATGTTACCTTTCCCTGCCAGGTTGGAATCCCACCACCCCAGAGAAGCGGGATTGTAGCTGTGTCTGGAGGGGATGTGGCAAACCCTTGGCTCACAGCCCATCTCGGGGAAGCTGAGCCATCTCAGGAGTCATTGTGATTCACAGTATTAAATGCTAGGATACGTTTAATCTTAAAGGCACTTAAAAGTACTACTTGAAATAACATTGGTTCCATCATCATCCTAATTCTTCAAATAACCTCATTTGACTCAAAATGATTGTGAAGTTTACTGTCATATCCCAGGATCACTTTTCAGCCAAGAAACGAGCATCACATCTTCATTTCCCGGTGAAACAAATAAATATATTGCATTGTTGTTGTTGTTGTTGTATATCTTGCAGACAAACAAAGCAGTAGCCAAGGGGGACTTCCACCATGCAAGCTCCAGCTCCCGGAGAGCACTCTTCCTGGCTGTCCTGTCCATCACAATCGGAACTGGCATCTACGTTGGGGTGGCCGTGGCTCTCATTGCCTATCTGTCCAAAAACAATCATTTATGAGCCTCAGGAAAGGGAGAAAACCAGCCACCCAGCACCTGCACTGCAGAACTCCCCAGCAGATCAGACTGCATGATTTTCCAAAAAGATCAAGAGACAAACACCTTCTGGGGGCAGGTACAAGATAAGATGGGCTTGTGCATTATTTTAGGGTGGGAAGCTCTCTGGGGTGGGGGTAGATCCACTATTTGTGGTGCACAAGTCTTGTTCCTCTTCACGAACCCCCGTACAACAAAGAAAGAAGGAAAGAGAGAAAGTGAAAGAGAGAAATAAAGGAAAAGAAAGAGAGAGAGAAAGAAAAAAGAAAAGGGAGGAAGTTGGGGGAGGTCTGGAGAGGGGTGTTTTTCCTTTGCCTTCTTTGCAATATGGTGTTTACAATCAGGTGGCAAAACCGAGCTGTTCTCTTAATACATTCTTGGTGACCTGAACTTTGCAGCCAGCATGAGCTTGTGCTTAGTTTGCTTGTGAAGCACAGCACTGAGATCTGGGAAAGCATGGACAGTGGCTGGTTCTCTGAAAGAGCAGTATAACAACGGGAGGAAGAATATGTTTTCTCTTTTTCTGAATGCAGGACTCATTTGCCTTTGAGTGAAGCAGAGACATCAGCGTAGAATGGTATTGCCTACTTTTCTTGCGTGGGTAGGTTTCCATGGGAGGAGAAAAGGAAATAAAAAATATTTTTTCTTTCCTTTCCTTGTTTTTGGATTAAGATATGAGCCACAGGGCCACGTAATGCTGAACAGCTGAGGTTACTGCATGACTTGGCTCCGCAGACTGAGCGTGAGGTCGAAGTAGCATGGGATCCATTGTAAAATGAATTCCTCCATCCAGTCACCTCGTGATAACAGCACATTCCTGTGGCATATTGCTCATCTGGGTTGCTCTGCCTTACTGTGGAGACCTGCACAGCAATCAGTGTAAGAAACTCGGGGGGAAAAAACGCAAAAATGAAATACTAATCAATTTTAAATTAAAAATCATGGTAACGCATGGGAATTAACCAGGGGAAGGAATGCTTCATATATTTCTGGGGTCCTGCTCATACACAGAGCAGTGAAGGAGACCGCTCAGATTACAAGCTCACAGCTCATCCATGGACCAGCGACACAGCACAGCCATGGAGAGACAAACACGTCCCTCAATAAGCAGTGCAATGGTACATTGTAAGGAAATTGAACATTATCCTTACTTCACTGACTGAAATGATACGTTTATTTTCTTCTTTACTTTTTCCTTACAGTCAACCTTTTACTTTTTTTGTCTTACAGATGTACCATTTCATCCCACCAAGGGTATATCAGCATAGATATATATGTATCTACATAGAGAGAGAGAGTGAAAGAGAAAAAGTCATCAAAACAATAAGCATTTTATTATTCACTGCTTTGTGTTTTACAAACATAATTTCTTTACCCAAGAATGTCATCAAAGATCTTTTTTTCCCAATTCTGTATTGTGGTTCAGCTTTGCTCTGGGACAGTTTTTTTCTCTTGTTTTGGGGTTGGCATTATTTTTGTTTTAATTTGACTTTTTTATTTTAGGGGGGAGGAGGACAAACACATCCAAAACTATTTTTCTGCTAGTTATACAGTTTATTAAAACACATGGTATACAGCTGCTGATGCTCCGTGTGACACTTTCTTTGGACGGTTGTGAAGCATTAGACTGAGTGAAACTCGCCCCAGTACCCTGAGTTCAGCTACCTGGAGAAGTACCCGTATGGACCATCCCCTACTGTACCTGGATCCAAAAGCCTATTGCAGTCCTTCTTTTGCATTGATTTGTTGGGCTTCAAACTATGCCTGGAGACTAGCAACGTACTCCTAGTCATCTTCATGCATCCTCAGCCACTCAGACGGAGCTGTAAATGCATTTTTTTTTTTGGCCAGGTTGCCCTGTTAAGGTAAAGTCAATTCTGTGTTTCTTCCCCTTCAATGATTTTTTTTCTAGCAACTGCCATGGAAGCCCCTTCCCTTTGAAGCAAGACAGTAGTGAGCAGGCAAGCTGGAGTTCCCGCTCTGTATTTGCCCCAATGGACAGTATCTGTGTTTAGGTAGGTGAGGGACAAGGACACAATCTGCTGTGCCCTTGTTCTCCCAAGAGGACACACATGGTTTCCAGCCACAGTGCTTAGAGCAGGCTCCTGAAAGCAGCGTGTCATGGATTTAAAAATCAACCTGGGATTGTTGCAGCCCTTGCCTGGCTTCCCGCTGGAAATTGGGTGGCTGTGAACGCTTTTGTTCACATTTGCCCTGTTTCAAACTGTTCTTCCCGTTCAGGAAAAATGGGAAGTTTGGTTCTTGGTTGTTTTTAAGGGTGAAGTGTTGCTGGACTTGTCTGACTACACTAGACATGAACTTATGTCAGATGTATGTTGCAGCCCAGATCTTCTTTTGCCTCAATCCATAATGGAGTAATGCCTTGTCGGAGAGAAACCATTGTCTGAGGCTAGGAAAGACTTTATCTAACAAGCAGAAAAGGACTGAAAATATGATTATTTA
The DNA here is from genome assembly GCF_000703405.1 of Apaloderma vittatum. Classification (NCBI taxonomy): domain Eukaryota; kingdom Metazoa; phylum Chordata; class Aves; order Trogoniformes; family Trogonidae; genus Apaloderma; species Apaloderma vittatum. The sequence goes on along the minus strand of NW_009702912.1, from coordinate 13,098 downwards.
TTTAACTTAAATTAAGAGATTCTCATTTGGGCCTTTTCCCATTTGTTTTCCATCCAAAATAAGCGTGAAGACTCAGTGGGAAAGGAGGTGCAGCAGTATGGGGCACATCACCCTTAGCTGCACTCCTTGCAGTACCACCATGGCTGTCTCAGCTGAGGAACGCGTCAGGGCCCTGAGAGCTTCAGAAGAGCTGTCTGGTCCTGTGCATTCAGGTGTGGGTTTCTCCCTCTGCCTCATGCTCCTCAGCAGCCAAGCCAACATCCCACATTTTGACAGGGCAGAGATGCAGCCCTTGTGCATGGTGACGCCTGCGCTAGTCAGCTGGGTAGGAGATGTTCACGGCTGGAGGTCCTTGGGAGCTGTGTGTCATTGGGAGGGACGAACCCACAGCAAAAGCCCCACAGCTTGGCTCACTCAACCCACACGTGACTTCCAAACTGGGGAGCATGGGCTCCTGTTTGTCCACCACCTTGGAAGTCTTTGGGGGCCACATAAGCCCCATCAAAGATCCCAAATCTGAGCACCACATGTCAACAACTAATCCATTTGCCATTGTGATGGTTTGGCCCTGGCTGGAGGCCAGGAGCTCACCAAAGCCACTCTATCACTCCACTTTTTTAGATGGACAGGGGAGAGGGAAGATGTAACAAGAGGCCCGTGGGTTAAGATAAAAAGCAGTTTAATAAAGCAGTAGCAAATGACGTGCGCAGAAGCAAAGCGAAACAAAGATTATTCTCTACTTCCCATCAGTGGGCGATGTCCGGCCGCTTTCCCAGGAAGCAGGGCTCCAGGACGCGTAGCGGTTGCTCCGGAGGACAAACACAAACAGTGAATGCCCCTCCTACTTCCCTCTTCCTTCTCCCTTTTATGTCTGAGCTGACGTCATATGGTATGGAATACCCCTTTGGTCTGTTTGGGTCAACTGGCCCGGCTGTATCCCCTCCCAAGATGTCACTCACCCCCAGCCTACTGTTGGGGGAACACCGGAAAACACAGCCTTGGTGCTGTGTGAGCAATGCTCTGCAGTAGCCAAAACACTGGGATGATATCAACACCCTTCTAGCTACCACTCCAAAAACACTGCACGGAGAGAGCTGCTGTGGGAAGATTAACTCCACCTCAGCCTGACCCAATACAGCCATATAGCTCAGATTTAAGTGTGTTAGGGTGTGGTTCATAGCAAGAAAGGAGAATTATGTTTGGGATTCAAGATAGCACTCCCAGCATGCTACCCTACCCTTATTTGAAGGCCCTAAATGCCTGCAGCGGGCAAGATGCGAAGTTAGGCCTGTGAGCAGGTCTTTTGCAACGTTTGCTTTTGCAGCATCCAAGTGCCTGGTGAGCTTGAATTTAGGCAAAGTACCCCACTTCAGATAGAACTTGGCTCTCCCCACAGGTTCCTGTGCTTTGTCCTTGACACACAGATCAGCGCAAAGAACCACACAGCCAAGGAAGTGGATTGACATGTGTAATGTGCTGTTCCTTTATGTCAGCATGATTTGTGGGGGATTAGCTCTTTCTCCCACAGCTTGAACTTTGGAGCAAATGATATTGCAGAAGAAACTCAGGTTTTTCATTTAAAAAGAAAGAAACTTCCCAGCTGACATCTGACTTTAATCTGGAGTTCTAAAAATTAGAAAGCAAATACAGACTCTAAGGCCTTTATAAATGCCCAACAACAATAAAATAGTCATTTTTAAACCACTCTTCCGGAATCTGCCTTATGATTTTTGGTGATGGTTGAGCAGACTGAATATCGACCTGAGAGGCAAAAGACAGCTCTGGGGCTAGAAGAAATTTCCCCAGTTGGGCAACCTTAAAAATGCCATTAGAGGCCCTTGAACCTAGCCTTAAAAATAACATCCCAAACTGGGGAGTGCAAGCTTGCATGCCTCCAGGAACCCCCAATGGACAGTAAACAGGAGCAGCACTGTGGGAAAGACGTGCTTAGCAAGAGCATTCCTGGGAGCATCACCTGTCTGGAAGCTGAGGATGCTGGAGCCACGCACAGTGCGACGTGGTGCTGACACTTGGGATGGCAGACCGCGGGGAGTGAGCAGGCAATCTGAAGGGGACTTGTGTCCCGAGGAGGTAGACCTGGGCCTCACTGCAGCCCAAAGTGGGAGTAAAGCTCCTCTGGATAGTTTTCATGCTTGAGTATGGGTCCATTTTACCCAGTATCTGCAGCGTGGGCATTTACCCAGGGCTGTGTGTCAGCCAGGAGCTGAACAGGGATCTGTCTCTTCCTAAGGTAAGTGATGTTGGCATGGCCCACTGCAGCTCTCTGGCCAGCAGAACAGATACAATCCTCTAAAGAAAAATCTATGGCATGAACACTAGAATGTGCCACCAACACCAGTGCTACAGTCTTGAGTTTTGCTGAGCGAGGACCTCTGAAGCTGTGTGGGACAGGTTTGCTCCTAAGTGTCAGGAAGGTTCTGATAAAGAAAGGAGAAATTTGAAGGAAATGCTGTAGAGATAGCGTTTGACTCAGGGCTGCCATGTGCTGTGACATGGCTTAAGCTGAGGAATCATCTCTGAGCAGGGGCAGCTGGTGGAAGAGCAAGAAGGACCATGCAAGGACTACATGGGGTGCACTGGTATTCTCTCACAGCATGCAGGAGGATGTGTTTTTCTCAGATAATTCTCTTCCTGCAATTCTCTTTTTCTGCTCAGTCTGCAGTGGGCCTAAAGGAGCTGATACAGCATTTCAGTTGCTGCCTTTCTAAACACTGGTTCTCAAAACACTGTCCATGTCACATCGCTGCATCACGCTGAGGAGGCAGCTGTAAAAGACCACCTGTCTGAGACCCTGAAATAGCCTGTTGCAGACACACTCTAGGACCTATCTTTGCTTTAGCTATGCACCTGAAACAACCTTTCTTGTAGATTCGCGGTGTGTCCTGGGCCAGCAGCCTCAGGCCAGCACACCAGTGGGGCCATCCTGGCAGAGAGGGGCTTATAGCCCTTACAGAGCTGGAGGAGCAGGGCAGGTGACTGGGGTGACCTTGCAAAGATGTGTGGTTCCACAAGAAGTCAGTGCACAATCACACACACGTACGAGGAATATCCAACACCTTTCTGAGGAAGGAGAGAGTCAACATGATTTTGGGCATGCTAAATATCTCAAAATCTGCACTGATACTTCTGGAAGATGCCAGCTGTGGAAATAAAATTTTCTACTGCATACCAGTACCTCTTTCAGCATCAACCTGGGAGATGTGTAAGGTCCTGCTGTCCCGATGGGTCCAGCTAGAAAGAGCTGAGAGAAAAATGGTTTGAGCTCTCATAAGGTACCTGGGAGCAAGGGAAACAGCAAGAACCAAAGGTAAATGCAATGTCTTGATCTGCCTATGACCTTGTTGATGCTGATGAAAACCTTAGGCTGGCAAATTCTGCAAACAGCTTTTCAAATACACATGGGGGGATTTCTAGACTTTTTCAGCAGCAGAAGAGGGGAGGGTCTGCATGCAAATGAAATCACAAGCCCCTGTTGCTTAAGCTGGAAACACAGCTCTGAAACTGGGCAGCTGCATGAGCTTCATGTCATTTTATTCACTGAGAACAGCCTGTGTGACCCACACTGCAACTGAAACCACACCACCAGCTTTCGCTTTTTGAGCACCAGCCTCAAACTGCTAAAGGCCATGGGCTGACAAGCACTCCACTGGTTCATATATATTAAAAAATAAGCTGTCGTTGTCATCTTTCCACACATAAGCTCTGTATCAGAGCAGGTCCCACTTGTCTTCCCCCAGCCAGAATAAATTGGCATGAACTTCCTTTCGTGCGCTCAGACAAATCTGGCAGAAACACCAGTATGTGCATCTGCCTTACCCAGATGATGTTGGTATTTCCAAGTGAAGCCACCATGTACAAACCTGTAGGAACTGGGAAATCACAGTCAGATGAGGAATATCTTCTTAAATCCCTATAGCAATTACTCCTGCTGTTTAGAGCCATGCCATTCAAGACTGGCTATGAAATGTTGTTAGGAATTGTTGAACTAAGAAAGCACTCTGCAGACAATCATTATTCACGTTGGCTGCTTGTTTCTGATAGTTATTCTCTGTTTGTAACCCCTCCTTTTGGAAAGAAAGGGTTGTGTGACCAGGGAGGAGGGACAGGGATCCTACATCTGATGTGAACTATGAACTGGAAGGAATCAGAAGGATGTACCGATAGGTAAAGATAGACCCTTGAAAGCTCATTTATCTGTAGAAGGACACAAAAAAAATTTCTCTGGGTGCTTTCCTTTTTTAACATAGCCTTTTGAAACTCAGTTAATATACCTGTCATTCATCACAACTTGAGCTTGCCCCTTAAACTCGCCTGTTACTCAGAAGCCATTGCTCCTCTCTCCTATGGAGAGAGCCATAAGTTCTCTGCAGGCTTACACAACTTTAATTTTCATAGTCACTTTTGGGGTAGTGGAGTTTGCTTTGGTTTCTTGTGTTTGGACACAAGGATATCCCGTTTAGTCTAAAAAAGAGCTACGTTTTTCCAGAGAGGCGAGAAGCCAGTGTCCCAAAGATCACAGTTGCCTCCCTTATTCCCTGTCTTCCTGAACTGAGATCTTCATCCCATATTGGCTCCATCAGGAGGTGTCAAAGAAGTGGCACTGGTATCTTTAGCAGATGACAAGTTGTATGGTAGCTAAGATTTACTACAAGGAAAAATACCAAGCTGTAAAGTCTAGAGTTGGAAGGCTCCAACTTAATCGTGTAGTGTAGGATGTCATTGTGGATTAACCTCAAAAGATGTATGAGGAGTGCTAGAAACTCACTGAGAGGGAGGAAAAAAACCCTCTTTGTGAAAGGCAGAGCTCAAGGGAACAGAGAGACTCTTAGCAAATAATGTGCCGGGTCAGAGACTAATTACACATTACATCTGCCATCTGATGGGATTTCATAACCCCCTGGTACCTCCATTGATTCTCGGTGCCTTCAGCTGGGAATCTTCCTCGCCTTGAGCATTTTTAATTGCTCTGTCAGTCTGAAGTGAATTTCTCCCATCTTCCATGCAACACCCACCGTATCACTAAGCTGCAAGAGCTCCCTGCTGAGGCAAGAAGAGGACACAGTGAGGTTGCTTGAGAGCATCAGTGTGCACGAAGGCTGGAACAGATTGCGGGGCAGACACCGGCAGTGGCAACCAACTTCTCTGGGCTGGCAGCCATGCATGCTTCACCGCTTGGGAAATGCCACCAGGTGAATGTCCCCTTGATTTCTTCCTGCATCAGATGGCTGGCCTGAGGTTTCTAACCTGAGGGACTTCTGAATTTAGTAACCATTTTCAATAGAATTTGACAGAGGGTGTGGATATCTTTAACACAGTAAATATAAACTTCACAGTGCAACAGAAGAGAGGTACTCAATCACTGCCCTCAAAGAGCATAAAGTGAGAGTCCACTGTGTAGTAGGTAACAGAGAACACACCACTTAGGCTGCTAAAAGCCCCAACCAACGGTGGAACTTCTGCAGGAAAACAGGGTTTGTTAGTCTCAGAGTTCGTTACACTTGTCTGATAGCAACACAATACCACAGGGTGAGTATTGGCAGAAGGGCTGCGCCTAGGAGACCTTATGACACGCCTGGTTTCTTCAGAGCAAGATGCGGTCCTAGCAGTTAGTTCTGGGTTCAGACAGCTTCAAATCCAAGATAAGACACAGAGATGGAGATGTACAACAAGAAGAGTGTCAGCTTTATGGTCTAAACCACCCAAGCCCTTTTCAGCATCCTGCACCAACTCTGCTGTCTGTACCTGGCCAGCACAAAGGATGTTCTTTGCTCACAGCTGCTGTGTTCCCAACACGGTGTGGTTCCTCAGGCAGTCTGGTCACCGCAGCTCATGGTCCCACTTCTCTTGTGCAACACGGGACATGGGGTTTTGCTTCAGATATCACGGGCAGGTCACTGTGTTGCGGACACCAGGATCACAGCTGTGTCAAGAGAATGAAATCAGGAGCTGCCAACACTGTGGTAGTGTATGGTGATACGGCGAGGACAACATGTGTCTCGTATTTATTGATCAGAAAGCAGCTCTGTTGAATGCGATGGTCAAAAGGCAGGTGCTACTCCTTCATGCCATGACATTTACTTCTCTGGACGTGTCCAAGTGTAGTTATGACATGCTGCTCTAGGCATTTCAGGATACAGCTGTCTGTGGAAGGAAGCAGAGGGATGGAAAAGGGCTCTGAGGGACAGATTCTATATGGTGGGAGGTAGGAGAGAATCTGTAATTTACTACATCCAATCTACAATTGCACAGTACCACAGTGCCACGTGTCTGGGGAGAAAGTCACCTTCTCTTGGCTAATAACTCTATGGTGGGTTATTTTCCCATGGTCGAAACTCTCCATCTCCAGTAACAGACCATGCTTGTGCAAAGGTGAAGCATCTGAAATGACGTGCTGGGTGAGTCACAGTAGCCTTCCCTGGCCAACACAAGGTCAGGTACACACACACCTCTCAGATTCAGTCTGTCTGCTACTCTGGCCTCCTGCCCAGTGCCCTGTGCTTCAGTCCCCAGCCAGCTTGGTGGCCTTCCACTGGACTCACTCCAGTTTGTTCCTCTGTCTCTCGTGCTGGGGAGCCTCAGACTTGGTGGGAACTCACCAGTCCTAAGTAGAGGGGACTATAATCACTGTTATCACTATAGTTACTCAAATCAACTGCCTCACACCGCTGGCTGCGCTCTAATGGTACAGTCAGTTGGCCTCCTGTGTTACAGGGGCACCTGCTGACTCCTGGGTAACTCCCTCACACACTTCACAAGACTGGGTCATTATGTTTCCCAGAGACAGGACTTCATATTTGCTTTCGCTGACCTTCATCACGTTCATATCAATCCATTTGTCTAACCTGTCCAGGTCCTTTCGAAAGGCAGCTCTGCCCTCCAGCCTACTGCCAGCTCCCTCAACCTGTTATCTTCTGCAAACCTGCTGCATGGCCCACAGAAACGACGTTTTCCCCATGCAAACCAAAGCAAAAAGACAAAAAGAACGTGGGATGACCATCATTTTTGGAGGTGCTCTTCCAGAAGTTGCAACCCTTCTCTTTCCATTTCCTGCAAACTGCAGGACAATGTGAGCACTTCAGGAGACTGTGATTGACTCACATTTAGAACTGGAGCCATATTCCTTCATTCTGTCTTAGAATTCACCTTTCCATTATATTCTAAGAACATCTACTATAGTCCTGGCAGATTCATTATTTTCTACTCATTTAGGACATACCCAAGAGGCAAGACTGATCATAATAAATAACTAAATGCTCAAATGAGCCAATATGCAGGCTAAATAACATAGATTTTCTTTCCAGAATAGATTCACGAAGCAACAACTTCTATTATTACTAGAAGAGCTTTGGTTGTGAGCAACATAACAGTAGTGACAGAATAACAGCCTCATCAAGGAAGTAAACCTTCTTGGAGACCAGCAAGGACATAGGTACAACTTCTGCACTGATGTAAAGAAAGTAGCACACATGCAGAAGTACTTCTGGACAGTCAACAAGCAACTGGGGCTTGAAGAAGCTCTTTCAGAGGTCTCTAAAGCATGGATATGGTCACCCAGCATTGTGCTCAAAGACCTCCTTGGGCCACAATAAGCCCCTGTTCCCTGTGCCCCTGAGTCATCCCAGGGAAGATGGGCTCCAGTAACCCCAAGAAACAACTGTGCCACAGGTATGCAAGGAACAAATGTTGTTGGTAGTCAATGGCAACCCACAAAACTATACCATGAAATAAGTAACTCGAAACAGCTCATGAAGGTTGAACACTTGCTTGCACGGAAAAGGTAAAGAGCTTTTAAGACGACACCTAACAGTGGCACTTCTGGAAACGGTCAGTTAAGTAGAAGCTGCAGAAGAAGGCACATATGAAAGTAATTAGGTGACCTGAGCCTTGAGAACAATGATTGGCATTGAATCTGGTGGGGTGCTGCAAATTCTTGTTATGCCAACTTCCCTCACCTCATCAAAGCTGTGGAGAACCTCTCTAACCAAGAAAGGAGACAATCACGAAAAATCAGACAGTCCTTTGTTTGGCAAATTGCTCAATAAATCTTTACATGTTCAGGTAGGACGATGCACGTATACATAGTGTTGCAAAGCTCCTTTCTGTTCTGAAGGGCTGGCAAATACCTTGATAAACCACTATCTACCATGTTATATGGGCCAGCAGAGCCTTGCACCCACCCTAAACTCCACACACAAATATAACTGTTTCTCCCATTTCTTATTTTTCCTTTATTACTTCGTTTGATTAATTCATTCATTTGACCATTTCTGGAGCCTTGCATGTGTACTTGTACCAGTAACTTTTGAGCAGTCACTGACTTGTTGAATCATCAAATAAAAAATAGCCCAGCCAACCTCCTCTTTCCTGCTGCCCTCCAAAAAAGGAACCTGCTGGCATACTCTTGGCACACAGCAGCAACTAAAGCTGGTCACATTTTCTAATCATTTTATGTTTCCATCAGAAAATGCAGTTTAATCAAAAGCAAAACTTCGCTAGAGGAGGATGTTGGTTTCAAGGACATTTTATAATCGAGAAAACAAAAAGCAAAACCCTTTCACAACAGCAGAATATTTCACACTGACTTTTTTGAGATGTAATACAGAATATTTTCTTTTGAAATTATTTGTCTCTGAAATACTTGATATTGATTAAACTGCAGTCCAGCTGGCAAAAGTACATATTGAATTTTCTCTTAATTGAAACATTGTTTGACAAACCCAAACTGAAATTATTAAAAATATTTTTTTGGGGTTTTTTTTTGAGGGAACTGCCAAAAAGCAATATTTTGCTCTGTTTTGAGCCAGAAATAGATGTTCAGACTGCGACATTACCTATCACATAGGAAGTCCCATTCCCGTATTTTTACACTTCCTTGGTCTGTAGAGATATTCTGCATGGCCCCATGAAGAAGAGCTGTCCTATACCCTCTGCACTGAGTAATCTATCCTTGGAAGCACACACCCTTCTTTTTCAGCAGTGAAGGTCATTATCCGGGAGCTGAAGGGTTGGACACTCTAGCAGACTGATGCAGGCACCCTCCTGATACAGTCAGGCAGAAAGAGGACAGGTAAAACGTGTTGAACCAACACAGGCTCAGTTGCAACCAAGAAGAAAGCAGAGAATGTCCCGAGTCATCCACGTCAGATCTTGGGTGTGCCCCAGTTCAGCAAGGATGTGGAGCTGGTTTTCTGCTGTCGCCAGCTGCAAAGGCAGACCTGGCTGCTTTTACCCTCCTGTGCTACTGTGGTGCAGACCACAGCATGGTCTCCCAAAACCTGGTGTTGTGCAATAAACTGTGGAAGGGAAGCAAAGAGAGCACAGCTGGCAGCACGGCCAGGCCACATTGGCCAGGGTCATCCTGCACCTGGTGTACAGGCAGGTAGGGAGGGAAAGAAAGAGAAGTGGGGTGAGCTTCTCAGTCAGTATAAGATGTAAGGGGGGAATCAGGCTACTTCCAAACACTGGCAACTATTTGCTAAGCTCTCATGTTGCTCAGAAGTTACTTCAGTGTCCTTAGAGCCGAGATGAAGATCACACCCACATCTCAGGGGCCTGCACTGCAGTAGTTAACACTGAACTCCTCTTGGACTCCTTCAGGGAAAGGGATTCCTGACAACCAGCTTCAGCCCAGGTAGGCTGGTCTCTGCTGACTCGTGCAGTAGTTATTAGAGAGAAATCAGTGCTTCCTGAGGGCAACCCAGAGCAAGAGATCCGATGCTCTGAACTGTGTGTTGAAGGGCTGTGATTATCTGCTGCCTCAAGAGGAACCTTGGGAGACATCATCTAGTGTGCTCAAGACAGGGTCTGCGCATCTGCAGCACAATCAAAATACTTACTCCCATTTCCTATTACCTGTGCTGTAATCTTTCCCGAGTCCCATGCCCAGATTAATTTTCAGACTGCTCCTCCCACCCCATCTACCTGGGCATTCCTATTTGAGCCATTCCTGCAGCTCAAAGTTTCCTTTAGAGCGCTGCAGTTAACTGGAGATTAGAGGGGTCAGGAGGGTTAGGAACCCATTCCCAAGTCCCCATGCCAAGGTGCCGCTGACATGCTGCAGAAGGCACCAAGTTGCCATCATCACTTATCATCAAGGGACTGTCAGCTGTGAGGCAGCTTAGGAAGGTCCCTTGGGCTGAAGGTACTCTGTGTGCTGCTGTACTGGCCCTTCAGCACCAAAGCATAAGATGATGCACAAACATTTGGAAGGGACTTGGGGCAGGGTATCATAGGTCAAAGTGGAGTATCTTCCAAGAACTAAGCTGCAGGGTGATGACTACTGTCTAAAGTAACTTTTAGGGTTGCATTCTTGTTTTCTTTGGCAGGGAAGTTCTCTTGAAAATCAGTTTCCTGTTATTTTCACTTACCTTATCCATCAGCACAAATTATCTTTTCTTCATTCTTCCTTGGCTTTCCTCACCACATAACATTGTTGGCCAGCTTATTCATCTGGAATCTGCCATTTACTAACTAATCTGATTAGAGTTAATTACTAATTATTTGTATTACTACAACCCTGATGTTATGCGCACCATGGGAATATAATTTAATTACAGCATAATATCAATCAGATGCATAAATTAAAATGTTGTGAGTCCGTTTTCTATTTTCAGTTGTGTGAGCTGCCAATATTGGAGGAGAAAACACTGTTGCTTCAGGGCATGGTGCAGTGAGAGATGGGCAGTTTGCCCAAGTCAAGTGGAGGAATGGGTCTCACAGATCCCAGGTGTGGTTACCTTTAAGAAGAAATTTTCCTGGGAGGATTTTTAAAAAGAAAAACTGTGATTGTACACCATTTAAGTTACATGGTGCCTAACAGCAAGAAGTTTAACTACATGGTCTGGGAGCAACAACCTCTTTGTGTTCACTCTGACCTAAACAACAGCTGGGTCATCTGCTGGAAGAAGAAATGCAAGTCCATTCCCTTCCAGACTCTCCTTGCCATTCATCGTTCGTCATATCCCCGGCAAATCTTCCCTCAGCCATTTTTATCCCAGCTGCAGACACCCAAGCCACTCGGCTTATTCTTTTGCACAAACTGGTAGGTGGCTTCATTCAACTTTCTGAGCCACATCCCGAGATGGGAGTGGCACTGTGGGTGAAATGTAAGATGATGGGCACACCACCAACATACACATTAAAAAAACAAAACAGCCCTCAAGGAAGATGAATTTTCCCTGGGGTTTTGCAGTTGGCACATCTCTGCAGGGCGAAATCTGTGAGGATGTAGGGAGCGTGTACCTTATCAATATATGTCTGTAAGCCTGCTAGGAGGCACTGAAGGTGAGGGAGCCAGGTTCTCCACAAAAGTGCCCACTCAGAGGACAAGAAGCAATGGGAACAAATTAAAACAGCTGCACAAGGGAATTCAGTTTTTTCCTGTAAGGGTGGTCCTACGTTGACACAGGTTGCCCAGAGAGATTGTGCAGTATCTGTCCTTGGAGACACTCAAAACCCAAGGCCACACAATCTTGGGCAGCCTGCTCTAGATGGGAGTGTTTGAGAAGCTGGGTTAGACCTGAGGACATCCACAGGTCCCTTCCAACCTCCACCCACCCTCTTCTGTGATACTTTGCTTCGCTTTTACTCCTAAAGCACCTCAACTCGGCTCTGAGGCCTGATGGCAAGGATGCTGGGACAGCGGACAAACCCAAACGCTTCCCCAAGGTTTCATCACCAAACAACAGATCCCATCCCCAGATGACACCACGGCAAGACACAGTCAGAGGAGAGAAAAGTTCATTTTAATTCCATGATCAACTGTAGGGGCCCAGCAGTCATAACAGTTCAGCCGGTGGAAAGGAGTCAGCACCTGCAGCAACAGAGTCCCAAAGATCTGATCAATCCACAAAGGTGGGAAGAGGTGGGATTTTGTTCCCCGTTCTTCAGGGAACACTGTTTATGAGGAACTGTTTCTAGCCCAGAGGAGAGAGGTCTTGCTGGCACTGGCCAAGGGGCAGCTCTGGCACCTGTGCGTGACCAGAGATGCCCCGTGCCCCTGTGCCAGGCAGCTGGGCTCCATGGGAAGCCCCTGGGGAGTTGCCGTGGAGTTCTTTCCAAAGCCTGTGCAGCACCAGCCCTCACCAGCCAGCAAACTGGGCAGACTTGGAGCAGTGTCAAGAGTGTTGAGAGCTGGTCAAGACAAGCCTGCTACACACCTGGTCTTCTTCAACTTCTGGACCTGTCTCCTTCTTATCAGGCCCCAATTTCTCCCTTCCTTCTTTGCTTTTTTACTTGGGATTTCCTCTTCTCTGCCCAGGCCTCTTCTCTTTCTTTTTCCTCTCTTTTCCTTCTCCTGCAGGAAGCCTGCAAACCTTCCCATCCCACAGTGGGATCAGACACAGAAAGTCATGATCCACTGGATTCGTGTCAGCTCCCATTTTCACCAAAGCAAGTTCATTTTACCTTCTGTCCTCTGGAAGGCTTGGCAGCTCTTCAGGGGGCACCGGGCTGTCTGCCACGTTCTCGTGGGTGGGTGGAGGCAAAGCTGCGGGTGCCTACAACAGAAATATTGGCATTAGCACTCGCTACCTGAGCTCCCCAGGGGAGATCCCTTGGGCTGGTTCGCATCAGACACATTTCACACAGTCCCTCCACCCCAACAGAATAGACATGATGGAGCTCTGACCAAGAAGGCCTTGAGCAAAACCCCTTGGCCTTTTTGTAGGAAGCGTGTAGGCATTTTGTTAGCTTTAGCACAGGCCCAGAGCACTGGAGAATCAACTTTGCTCCTTTCCCTTACTATCAGTCATCCGGCTGGGTGGATGAATAACCCAAATGCACTCCACCTCAACTGCCAGGCAGAGGCACAGCAGGGACTTGGCCTCAGCAGAAACTCCAGTTGACACCAGACACGTGGTCAAACTGTCTGAGGACCTGACGTACCTCTGCCCTTTCAGGCTCTACCACCACCATCTCTGCCCGAGCATCCTTCTCCACACTGAGCAGAGACGGGGGGTGCCTGCAGCAAGGCTTCTGCCTGAGCTTGTCTGTCCTCTGCGCCTGCAGGGACACTTTGCTCTTCCAAGGGCAGTTCTGGAAAGCAAACGTACATGCGGCAGAGTGACTTCTTGCAGG